>NW_024736148.1:1589330-1726830 GCF_018991925.1 Homarus americanus
CTAGTTACGTATTGCTGTGGGGGATGAATGTCTGTAGAGCAATGCCTTTATTAGTCTTATTCTGGCTTACAAACTACCTCCATACAGTACATTCTTCATATAACACTCATTATGCTCAACCTATCAAACTCACAAACGCGCCTTCTCGTAACGCAAATAAACCTTGGCGTCCTTTCCCCGGGTCAGGCTGCATTCACTGGTAGCAAACCCCATTTTGAATCTACAAAATATACTGTACTTCTTTTCCACCTTAGGACTTACAAAAATACATAACCATATTAAAAAATATTCTAAACACAAATAGTTGTCTCTGGAGTTCCTCATACCACATCTGCCCCCACTTAATCCTATCATGGTCCCTATGCTATTGGGAATAAAGAAAATAAATGGCCTAACATTCTGAGGCATTGAGCAGTTGGTAGGAGGAACTTTACAAATTGTACTGCCACATAGGGACTAACAATGTGAAACTTAAATTTATAGCACCAAAATACTTTGGATTGTCTATTTCGGTAACCTAAACATATTGGAGTGTTTGCCTGCCATAGCTCTCTTACTTCTACAGACTGCAAGTCCACCCTGAAACTCTTCCTCGCTACTGCTACTAATACTATATGCTACGGGGTCCATGTTCTTATTAGAACTATGTTTCTCTACCTCGTTCCTAGACTTTTCACCACTGTCAGGACGTGGGTCCTCCATCGAGCAACCGGCATCGTCCTCATCATCATAGCTATCTGTCACATCAGCTACCCTTGGGGCTGCCCGCAAATATATGCGGTGTACTGTATTACCTTTGAGGTCCCACCTCCTTCCTCCGGAACAATCCTATACACACTTCCCTTCTCATTCAACACATGGGATACCACACACATATATATATATATATCATCATACCAGTTGTCCTGGATTTTACTCCTTCCCTTTTCCATGAAGGTTTCGCATTAATACACAGACCAACGTCCAATACTTTTTCTCTCTCTTTCTTATCATACAGAAGCTTCCTACTCTGAGACTTACTCTCAAAATTACCATTTGCAACTCTCCAGGCATTCTCTAATACAGGTACTTCTCTGTGTAGGGCCACCCAATCATCACACAAAGCCTACTCCTCTGCTTGTGCAAACAACATATCTATCAGAAGTTCGAGATAGGTACTGAAGATCAAAGTGTAAGGGGAGAATCCAGTGGTCGAGTTAGGAGTCTTATTATAGATGACAGTTACCATTCCTAGATGCTTTGCCCACTGTCTCTTTTGATTGACTAACAGTGTTTGCAACAATTGGTGCATTGTGCAGTGAAACCTTTTGCACTGTCGGTTTCCAGCTGGACGGTATGGGGTAGTCCTGGATCTCTTTATTCCCCAGGTCTTGCATAGGTCTTTCATTAATGCACTTTGAAATTGGGCTCCCTGATCAGTGTGAATTTTCCTAGGAACATCATATATATGGGCGGTTGTGGTAGAGCGAGTGTGTGGTGGGTAGTGTAGCGAAGGAGGATGGCGGGAGAGGAAGAGGGGTGGCGAGTCGCTGAGACTGTGGCTGCCTCCTGTTCTGACTGGGGTTCCTCTGCCACTGTTTGCTCCTTCTCCGTTGTGGTTTGCTCCTCCTCGGCTGCCGGCTGTTGTGAAGCTGCTGCTTCTGCCGTCCCGCGATGAACAAATGAATCCAGTGTTGACTGCTTGGTGCTACTCTTCTTCTCCTTATAGACCTCAGTGTAACAACCAAGACTGTCCTCAATGCTGCGATGAACCTTTGAGCTACGTTCTCTGTTTGGGTCGTCAACAATTCTGCCATCCTCTTGGAAGTTAGCGTTCGTTGAGGTTCTTCATCGTCGTCGTCTTTGATGAGACTGTTCTGTTAGTTGTTGCAGATCTTTGTTGGTGAGCTCTTCTGTATGGGATGCCAGGACGTCCTCAATATCCTCTGATTCCAGCTCATCAAAGCCTGCATGTCTAGCCAAGCTGAGGATATCCCTATTCACAGTTGGGACCAAGTCCGAGAATACTGTAAAACTGTTGACACACTCGGGCCACAATTTACGCCACACACCATTCAGGCAACTTTCTGAAACCTCTTCCCATGCCTTGCCAATGTTGTCAGTTGCATGAAGAATGTTGAATCCATGCCAATATTCTCGGATCGTAGGTTTATTTTCTCCGTCTGTAGCCTTGAGCAGTTGGGGCCATGGTACGGCGTAAATAATACGCCTTGAATGCGGCGATGACGCCTTGGTCCATAGGCTGCATCAGTGCTGTCGTGTTGGGAGGCAGGAATACAACTTTTACACTGTCATGCAAGTCTTCGGGATTGGGAAGATGAGCTGGAGCATTGTCAACGATCAGTAGAATTTTGAAGTCAAGGTTCTCCTTGGCACAGTATTCCTTTAACCACTGGCTAAATGTGGCACCAGTTATCCATGCCTTCTTATTTGCCTTGTAAAACACAGGAGGGTGATCCTTAGAGTAACCTTTTGGGGCCTGTGGGTTGGCACTCTTTTCTCCTCCTTGGAGATATAGGTCTTCTCAGGCATCCTCTTCCAAAAGAGACCAGTCTCATCCACATTGAAGACTTGCTTCGATGAGTAGCCTCCTTCCTGGATAATCCGTTTGAATTCTGGCAGGAATGTCTCGGCAGCAACCGTATCTGAACTGGCAGCTTCACCAGTCACCTTAATATTGTGGAGGTTATACCTGCACTTAAATTGTTGAAACCAGCCTCAGCTGGCTGTAAAGGTCTCTTCCTTCGATCCTTCACCCTCATCTGCCTTTATGTAGTCAAACAAGGATCTGGCCTTATGCTGGATAACCATAAGGCTCACAGGGGCATTGCATTGATTTTGGTCCTCCATCCATATAGCCAGCATCTTTTCCACCTTCTCTATCACAGTGCTTCTGGTACGAGTTGTCTTTGTAGCACTCGGAGAAGAACCACTTCCAGCACTAACCTTAACCTTGTCAGCGTTGGTCCGGATAGTACGCACAGTTGTGGGGGTTAGACCAAGCACAGCGGCTATGTCCACAGCACGTTCACCTTTTTCAAATCGGGTTAATACATCCATTTTCGTAGCAAGGGTAATGGTTTTACATTGCCTGTTCACTACACTAGCATCAGTAGCACTTGATGGGCACTCGGAAGCCATTTTGAATGGTTAAAGTACAGTTTTAGAGCAAAAGCACTTAACCACATATGAATGATGTGAAGTCGTAACAGAGACTAGCTTGGCGTCGCTGTGACATTACGAGAGTGAGGGCGTGCGTGATATATATATATATATATATGAGGTACTATAATTCTGAGTATCTACAGTAGATGATCTGAAGATGGAAGGCCAGCTTGGTGACCTACAGGAAGAAGATGGAAGGCCAGCTCAATGACCTACTGTACTGTAAATGAGACAAAGTAAAATTAGCATTAGTGACACAGAGGACCCAGACATCACCAAGTCCTCTTGAGTCATGATGGCAATATTCGTACAGGCGAGATAAATCGCTGGGGTAATCTTCTTGCCATTTCTGAGGCACTTGAAGGTAATGCAGGTGTGGTTGGTAAGGGACTTGGCATCTGGTGTGATGTAAACTCAGAGCATTACTTAGTTTTAATAATATTTCCTTCATCTGTGTGTGTGTGTGTGTGTGTGTGTGAGTGAGAGAGAACCAGGTGACCCAGCTCGATAGCCACTTCCATACATACTATACACTACAGTATATATAAAAACGTACATAATACAAGTACCTGCACACACAAAATACATATAAAATCAGTTCTGCCCATATATAGTTTACTGTGTATACTGTCTAATACTGTGAAAAAAAATTGGATTGAGATCTTTGGCCTGAGCACATCATAACAGTTTGATAGAGCATAATACTTCAATGGGAAGCATCATTATTCATGTGAATAATAATTACTGAAGTACAGTACAGCAGCTCTTCACCTAGTCACACCAGGTGGTTGCTTACCATACATGGACAGTGAAACGTCTTAGTCCGGAGATGAAATTTCAATAAACTGCATCTCATGAATCCTCAAACCATAGTTCTGGGCTCCAGACTGTCAGTCCCTCAGACACAGCCCATCCAGAATCCAGCCCTTGGGAGAACGGTAAGAATCCATGTCAGCCTTGGCTGTAAAATGGGATTTCACAATTTAATCCTCTCATAAGTGACCTGTGAGATCTAAAAATAATTGAAATCACCCCAACAAGATGATGGCAGAGCCCACCATGCTTATGAAAAGTGAAGACTAGCTTAAATCTTTGGTAACATCTAAATAATAATTGATAACATGAAGCTGGGCAGAGAGAGTGGTTAAATTTATTTATTTATTTATTTTTAAACTACTATACTGTACTATGTACCAGGTATACCACCAGTGTTGCAAGCTGTGGCGAGTTTTCTTTGGTAACCCAACAATGGCAGTTCAAGCCCACTTGGCAGCACTGACAACTATATACAGTACAGGTATTTGGAAGATCAAACCAAAATCAGTTTTAGTATCCTGAGGGATGGATTTGTCATTTCCAAGTGTGTGGTCTTGCAGCTAATACTTAAACATAGAGCATATGTCTATTGGTCCCTTGAACTGATTCTCGGCTTCTTAGAAATACCAATCAAACTGAGACTGCTGTGCATGTGTTAGTGTTCATTTCCAAATACATCAGGCATAAGGGGGCTGATACTTTTTTGGGAGGGTGTACACGTACTGTATTATATAGTAGTAACACTGTGTAGCAACTTGTGTTGTTGGCTGTGATTGGCATATCTGAGGAATTGGGGCTCTGAAGTCCACCTTATAGAGTTCAGGGGCTTAAAAAGATATAATAGGTTGTTGAGAGTTTAACTCCTGACTGAAAACACTTCACTGGCCTTGTAGGCAATCATCTTAATACAAGATACCTCAAAACTCTGGATGTGACTTGGGATAGAGTTTCCTACAAACTACATTATTCATACAAATAAAACAATCGACTGATTCATCAAAAGACTGTAGACCATTAAGATTTTCTGAGGAGAAATGCAAACACAATTGGAGTGAATGTCATTACACATTTTACCATAAAAGTAATATTCTCTTTATATAACTATAGGTCATCTACCTCTATTACTGATAGGTTTAAAGTTTGTAAAAATTAAGTATATTATATGTATATAAATGTTTACAATGAATATATTCCATATATAGAAGATTGTTAAGTAGCAGCATTTCTTCTGCCGTGGGAATTCAGAGTACATGGAAGTCCATTAGTGTATTTTACTGTTATTTTTTATTAGTAGGTATACCAGTTTGACTTTTAATAATAATAATCTCTGCTTCTGCATATTTCATTGCCATGTGATTAGTTTTAAGAGTGAGCTTTGCATCAGTTCAGTGAAAAAAAAAAAAAACTATGCAGCTAGAAAGAGAAGATTGCTTAATCTTAGCTCCCTTTTGGTCTTTTGATGTAGACTTCGTTGCTAATTGCACCCATGTGTACCTGACCCCTCCCTCTCAGTTGTATCTCTCACTGAGAGCAACTGTCCCATAAACATAAATGCTGGAACAGTGGACCATAACTATCTACCACATAAATTCCTCCCACTAGTTCTGGCAGATGTCTTTAAAGGTGCGCTTTAGGTCTTGATCACTCTACCTAATGTTTACTAAATTTGAAACACTGTTCCTGTTACCGATGTAACCGGCATCAAAAGACTGCAAGGAAGGTGAGATAGTAACTGACAATATTTATCCTGAAAGACCGCAAGGGGTTGAGATTTCCGACCATGGCCAGGAGTACCAGACGGTTAAGTACAAAACATAATGAGAGGAGAATTTTGGGTGGTGTTAAAACCAGAATTTTGATAAGAAACTGCCATTTTATATTCTACTTTTGTCAGTAAACCAGGGAATAGATAATTGTCTGGACAAAATTTACTAATGGAATTTGAATGAAATAAAAATCTCCAATATAAGTTAAATATGTGTCTAATACATTAACAACTAAAGGTTATATAATAAATTCCACAGCTCATTTTCATTTCTGCTTTGTAAAGTTTTGACAAAAAAAAAAAGTTAAACTATTTTTCACTACTATAAAGTAATGTGTTTAAAGCAGGGTGTAATAGATGATTGAATTGTACGGTATTTAAAAAATTACACTGATGTACAGTCTTGCCCAAAAGTTCGTTAACTCTCCCAGCCAGCTATTGCTGCACTGCCTGCTTCAAATGTTTGAAACTGTCTCCGTTCCAACCAGAACATGAAACCGATATGAATGAATCTAAAGGTTCGAAGTAACGGACTCAAAGTTCATACATCTGAAGCAGGCAGTGCAGCAATAGCTGGCTGGGAGAGTTAACGAACTTTTGGGTGAGACTGTAACTGTATTGCTATGTTTCTAAGTGATGCTTCATTATTGTTTGGCTAAAATTAAAATAATCGTCCAAGAAAAATTAATAGTTATGGGCCAAAAATAACTTGCATTATCTTTGAACAATGGTGAAGGTGATGATAACTTCAACTCTGGATATATATGATCAATTTTATGCCGCTGACCACCACACTGCATTTGCAGTTACACTAGTTCACGATAAAACATTTCCCAAAAGTCATGTATATTTAGTTACAATGTCAAGCACACCCACAAAATGAAGATATTATCACTATGCTTCTAGTCTAAAATATTACTGTACATCCTGGGCCTGCAACAGTTGTATCAAGCAAGACAAACCAGGCGTAAATCCATGCTGTCACTTCTCAGCAAAATTATTCCACTGTAAACAATCATGGCATCACATACAGTGAACCCCTCAACATTCACGGGGGTTAGGTTCCTCCAAAATACCATGAATGTCAAATCCGCAAATGTGAAACTTAAGACCTTATGGGTAAAATTGGGTTAGGGAATCCAAACCCTCGTAGAGGTACCTTTTATGAGTAATATTGTACATGTTAAATACATGTTGTACATGTTAAATATATGTAAAAACATAGTAATGTACTGTACTCACCAGTGAAAATGATGCTAATGAGAGGAACTTTTTCTGTGATTGGTCCTCTATCCACAAATTAAGG
This sequence comes from Homarus americanus, assembly GCF_018991925.1. Taxonomy (NCBI): domain Eukaryota; kingdom Metazoa; phylum Arthropoda; class Malacostraca; order Decapoda; family Nephropidae; genus Homarus; species Homarus americanus. Next base: position 1,596,383 of record NW_024736148.1, read on the forward strand.
GAGTGCTCCATTATTTCCATGTTGGCATCATGGGTGAGAAAAAGTTATCTTAGCGCTTTTTGGACACTTGCAGAGATAATTGCACGAATATTTGCCTTAATTTTCCTAATCGAGAGGCTGATCATACTAGAATATAATAAAAATGATTGAATAAAAACAAACGGGAAGGCGGCAATAACTAGTCCGCCTTCCAGCACATTTACACATAGTGTCATCTCTCATACCTATTGGTTCTTGTTAGGCCTACATCAAATCTGATTAGACCACTGTACTGTATCCCCATAGGCAATACAGTAATGTATATATTTAAAAAATAAATAATGTATAATATATTTTATAAAAAATAAATACCACAGGGCAGTGTATTGGGCCCGCTGTTGTTTGTTTGCTTCATAAATGACATGCCTGACGCTGTACATTACTCCATACAAATGTTTACGGATGACGCCAAGTTATTTCGGGAAATTAAGAATCAAGCAGACTGTGAAGAACTGCAGAAAGATCTCTGTGAGCTTCAAGAATGGTCGAAGAAATGGTTGCTAAGATTCAATGTCATATAGTGTAAGAGGCTGCACCTGGGACGTACCAACGGTAAGGAGGCGTATCGTATGTCCCAATGGGATGAAGAAACTGCATTAATTTAGACAATGTGAAAAGGACCTAGGTGTGTACGTTGACAATGAACTGAAGTTCTCTGGCCGTTGCGAAAAGAAGGTAAATCCGGCAACTAAATTATTAGGTTTTATAAGAAGGTCGTTCAGATATCTAGACAGTCCGTCCCTCGTAACGATCTTCAAGAGTGAAGTGCTTCCCCGTCTGGTCCCAGAGATATGCTAGGGACTGTCAGTCGATCGAAAATGTCCAAAGGAAGGCCACCAGACTGGTGCCTGCACTACGGCACCTCGGCTACCCTAAGAGATTAGAGCGCCTGAAATTGCCTAGCTTATACTACAGACGGGCAAGGGGAGACTTAATTGAGGTGTACAGTATAAGCATCTCAAAGGGCACTACTCAGTCGAGTGCCCTTACCTGGAGCTGGTGGATGCTCGCCCCACAAGGGGTCACAGCTCAAGGTTGAAGAAACCGCAAGCCCAGAAAACTGTGAGGGGCAACTTTTTCGGAGTGAGAGTTGTGAACTCTTGGAACAATCTGCCAGAGTATGGTGATGGTACCGAGTGTGAGCTCTTTCAAGACCAGACTTGATAAGTGCTGGAGGAGGTTAAAATACATTCAGGAGCCGGTGCATGTCCAGTACTTGCCAACAGAGCGTAACAAAGACATGGCCAATCGCCCAAGCAGTTAACGAGCCGATCAGTGGTGAAAAGGATAAAAGTAAAAGTAATGAACTGTATTACTACAGTATATGTACAGTATAATGGAAAAAATTTAAAAGGAAACACACATGATATTCATTTCACATTAAAATACAAATTTAAGGGTCATCGAGATACTAATCAGTGGCTGCTTAGTACACAGTGGCCCCCAGAACCCTCACTTAGTAAAAGTCCAAACAATCAGCAAGTCTGGACCCCCTTTCCTCAAAATTGACTGGACTTTCAAGGGTTTACTGTAATTTCAATTCAAAGATGAGTATTTTTGGCCAAAATATCACCAAGGGATAACCATTGCTGCTTCAAATAAAATCTTGAGAAGTTTGATGTCAAGAATTATATGCAAAAAACATATTATGTACAAATAATTCTACTTTTATGAAAAAATCTCTATCACAAATGATAGCAGTTAAAAACATAATATTAGCACTACCTCTTGGTCTCCTAGATCATTCCCCCCTTTACTCAGTGCTCCGGGCACCTCCACTGACAAAGGAGAACTAGCTAACCCCAAACCTTTAGGTATGTACCTGACAGTCAAAAAGTTAAAATTCTTATAAAAAAAGGAAGTTATTAGGGTTTTTACACTTCAATTGTGTGTGCTGGCATAGAAATTTTGGTTACAGAATGCATCCTGTTTTTTCCCCACTTTTTCACGAAGTTAATACAGTAAACACTTGTTAACTTGTACAGTAATTCGATATAACTCGGAATGGCAGTAAAATATTAAACTAAATTATTTTTAAAATAATTTTTTTTTCATAGCATGCAATTTGAGATATGATGATGCAATCTAGGGATGGTGTAACACGTGCAACCCAGGCGGAATGCATGGAAGGATCTGCCCGCCCCTGATAACTGCCCGGCTGAGCAGCTAAACTATCTCACGTCGCCTAGAGGATGGTTTGAGTGTGGAAGAAGCTTTTCTTTGTACATAAAATAATATATAGTGTACTGTACTATACTAGTAAATGTGAGGAATAAATAAAAAATACCCGTACTGTACAGTAAGCCCCCGATAACTCAGCATTTGATAACTTGGAATTTCATAAAATTCGGCATGGATATGGTCTCGGAATGTATTAGAATAACTCGGGAAATGCAGAGATATGTCAAATTATCTGGGAAAATCTCGGTGTATCTGACCACCTGCATCACTTACCATACCTCTGTCACCTTCCTTACCTCTGGGTCACCTACCATACATCTGTGTCACCTACTATGATGCTTCATTCTTCCCCTGCAGTGCTGGGGAGTGTTAGCTTTTTTATATTTTGTAATTATATGTACACATATATGGGTCAATAATTTTTTAATGTATTTTTGTAGGAGGGGGAAGTGCCTGGGGAAGTGCCTAGGTAAGTTGGAATTTGGGATAACTCAGAAGGCCAGTGCCGAGTTATTGAGGGTTTACTGTACTGTAATACCTGTACTAACAAATAGAATAAAATAAAAATATTGCATTGTCATGTGGCAATCGTTTCACTACGCACAGGATTATGAGACTGAGAACCCCCACGCTGTTCCCCCCTGCCCTTCACCAGCTCTGTCTGATAAGTCCTGTACACTTAAGAAATGTTTATTCTCTTTGTTTTTTACTTTATATTTCTTTTTTCACATTCTGTATGAAAGATTGTGTGCATGTAAATGAGGAAAAAATGAAGAGAATTATGTATGTCTACCCAAAATTAGGAGTTGAAAAATAACCACTCTGAGCGCTAAATCTGGCATCCTTCTCTGTTTCGTACTAGTTCTGTGAACATCTCCCAGGCATTTGCTGGTAAAGTTGGTGCTGTAAGTGCTTATAATACAGAATTGGACCTTATATACTGTACTGTACTGTAGTGCAGTGAGCCCCCCCATCACCTCTGATACCAACCACATGACACCACAAGCTTGAATTATCCTCATCCTTCTCCTGAAGTTCTGGTGTTAATTTTTGTGCAAATTTTCTGATTATGGTAGGTTATTTTGGCCAAAAAAATTGGGTAGTGGGGTGGGACAAAAGGCCAGGAGGAAAGTGCCTTGATAATCCGGGAAATTTGATAACTCAGAATGGCTAGACGACCATATACTCGTATTTCGAGTTATATATCTATCTATCTATCTATCTATCTATCTATCTATATATATATATATATATATATATATATATATATATATATATATATATATATATATATATATATATATATATATATATATATATATCTATATATATATATATATATACATATATATATATATATATATATATATATATATATATATATATATATATATATATATATATATATGATGACCCTCGTTTAAACTACACTAAATTAGTAATTTTCGATTAACGAACTGCCTTCATAAGGATCTTCAATTGATTGCTTGAAAAAAATTAAATAACGAACTTCTTACGAACAGCCTCAACATGTTTTCAGCTTTAAGCAGACGGCCAGCTTTGATATCAGTCCATGTGCATTAATCGGTTCTAGGGCTTAAATTCCTTACTATTTTAGTAAATATCAAGAAGTTTATACTATTCAATAATTTTAAAAGTTTAATATTCAATTTTTAGTCATTTTAACAATTATTGAACATAATTGAAGGTAAAGTGACTAGTTTAATGCATGGCATCCAGCCTCTTAACACAGCAAACAGGAGTTAGTCTCTCTCTGTTTTCACTGGAGGTAACATCTTGCTTGAGACTCTCTTCAACTAAACGCTTTTTTTCTGTGTTTCCAAGCAAATTATTGGTCATTTTGAAATATATTTTATATATTGACAATATATAATGCAGTACAGTGTTGATTTAAAGAAAATAATCTTGAATTAAACCAGAGAGCTAAAATTTTATGGGTGAAATGGCACCATGGGGTGACTTCTCTTCCACCCCAATACCTTCTCTTCTTCCTTCTCCTCCACCCCCATTCTAAATCCCATCATCATCATCATCATCCAGGAGCCTTCTACATACACACCTCAAAGTAAGTGAACTTTCTACCATTTTTGTTGAATTTAGGAAATTTTCGTTGAGCTGAGCCAGTGCCCAAACCCATTGAAACAAGCATTTGGTTAACGAACATTTGGATTCTTGGTGACAACCCTGGAGCCAGATTGGTTAACGTTAACTTGAGGGCCCACTGTATATATATATATATATATATATACAGTATATATATATACTATATATATTATATATTTATTTATTAGTGTATTATAGGTTAATTTAAGATATAACATTAACCCCTACGCCCCGGGCTAGGGTGGCGCTGGCCGTACCCCCCATGCCGGGTAAAACGGGGAAAATAAATTTTTCCAAAAATAAATTTTAACCTTTATAAATGATAAAACAATGAAAAAGACTTAAGAAAAACTATATATTGTCCCTCAGTGACGAGTGAAATTAGGAGAAATGTGGGTTTTCTAACAGGGAGCAGCTCGCGGTCACTGCGCATTAGGGGTCCTTTTACTGTCTCCTTTGTGTCGGAGATGGCCAAAAACACATATTTTTACTGATAAAAATACTTATTTCCTATAAATAATTAATTTAAAATTTATTTTATTTGCATTACTTTTCATAAAGACTGTTCTGCAACACACACACCCAGTCTGTCTGGTTGTCTTTGTGTTCGGGAGAGCAAGTAAGTCATATAAATAATTATTGGAATAATATAATAATTCCACAAATAAATACATTCATAACATAATCATAGCATTATCGTCTAGTAATAATACTACAATACAACTACACTACTTTCAGTAAAATTACTTTGATACAACATGATAAAAAGTACAAACAATGGAAAATAAACAAACAATAGAAGGTACTTACCAAGAAGCTTTCCTCCGACCGTGTGTAGGAGGAGGTGAGGTGGTGGTGATTGGTGTTGGTGCTACCCTGACGCCTAGCTAACTCTCTGCCAGCACCCGTGGGTAGAAACGAGTGAATACATACAACTGTGTACCTTTTCCACAAATATGTTACTTACAAATACACTTATACTACTATTTACAAGCACGTGCCACATTGTTTTATAATGTTTTCTTAGAGTGGTACTCCACGAAGCAAAGTGGAAAGAGACCAACTTCACACTCCTTGCACCACGCCGTCACGTCCTTATGCTTAGCTGCGCGCTTTGTGGTTTTACGTAACACCGCCTTTGCCCCTTACGACCACCTGGATCAGTCAGTAGGAAGTCCATGTTGTGACGAACAACCCAGTCATGTGCAAGCAGTCAGTCAGGTAGGCAGGCTTGGCTGTGACGTCGTGGTACAGCTGCCACGATGGTGCCATATTTCTCCAGGCGATGCATTGTCACTTGCTTCTGAAGAACCCTGAGAGGGTTTTCCCTGTTTGTACTAGGTACAAGATGTATGCATTCAGGATGGTGATGTCCAAGAGGTGTAAGAACATCTTCTTGTACCACCTGAGACATTTCCTTACACACTCAATTGCGCCAACCTGCACATCACTCTTGTCCACGAGGCGCATGTTGACATTGCAGTCCACGACAGTGTCAGGTTTTTTCGTTACCTCTCCTGAGGTCCAGTCAACCATTTCATCCTTGTGAATGGTTGACAGCATCTGTATAGTACACTTATCTTGTCAGCGTATTGCAAGCATCTTGTCTGCTTGCTTCAGCTGGATCTCTCCGCGGGCAGGTTTACCAGTAAACACGGGCCAGTGTTTCCGGTTCTTACGTACAGTTCCACAAGAACCGTTGTCATGCTAAAGTAGGAACTTGGCCAGTGCAGGAGAGGTATAATAATTGTCCGTGTAGAGGACGTGATTCCCTCCAAAGTAGCGGTCTATAAGTTTCTTGACAACAGCGCCAGAGAAGCCATGTGGGTCATCCTTGGGTATGTCTACGTCACTTGCTGTGTAAACAACGAGATCTAAGACTTACCCAGTATCGAAGTCACACAGCACGAAGAACTTTATCCCAAAGCGATGTCGTTTGAGGGAATGTATTTTCTAAAAACAATACATCCTCTGAAAAGCACCAGAGGCTCATCCACCACTACATTTTGAAAGGGCCTGAAGAACTTTGTAAAACATTCCTTCAGCATTGTAAAAACTCTTTATTTTCCAAAATCTGTTACCAGCCACAGGAATGTTGTTATCTACGAAGTGTAGATAACGTAGGATGGAGGAAAACCGGTCTCTGGACATGAATTTTGCAAACAATTGAGTTGCTGAGATGTCATCAGGAGATATCCAATACTCCTGAAGTACATGTTTTTTCACATGTGTCATCAGTATCAGTAATGCAAAAAACACATACAGTTCGGCAACATCGACATCACTCCATCGACTAATGCGTGGCGAGGGGCCAGAGCCAGGGTCAACATCACACGTGTACTGATAAAATTTGCTTGTCTCGGTACACAGTAAGTCCATAATTGCATCATCAAAGAACACACAAAAATAATGTATCTCACTTGATTCCTCTGTAATGTACAACTGAATTCAGGAATAATTTCACCTGATGATCTTCTGAATTCAGGGATGTCAGGCTGAAAATTACTGCCATCAGACCAAACAAAGGCATCCATTATCCCTTGTCTGGGTCATGAGCGCGTGGCGGGGATACGTCGTTCTGGCTTGGCCTCGCTGCCCGCGTCCTCCTCTTCCTCACTGGTTGAGACAATATCGTCTAACTCGATGCTATCCTCTTGATCACCAGGCTGATAATCACTGCCTTCACCACCACTTTCACCAGAATTGACCACAACAGCACTCAAATCAAAGAGTTCTGTCCTTATTTTGCTATCATCCAATCTGCGGAGATGACGCTTGATTGGGGTGGAAGATGTGTGGGGGGGCACGAGAAGTTGAGGAGCTACTCTTCATGACCACAGGCAAATGGTTACTGACTTCCCTGGACCTATCCATGTTCCCCTCAGTGTTCTGGTAGAGAAAAATAGTCGTGCTGGTACCTGTTAACCCGGGTTGGGCATTCAAACAGCGGCAGGAAAAGGCGTGCGTTCCGGAACGTCACCTGGGGCGCGCCGGTCAACCGTTCAGGTACGTCACCCGGAGCGTAGGGGTTAATAAATAAATTCCCTGCCAACCAATAAGCAGATTGTTATTTATGAATGCAAGCTTCATAGAGTAATGCTACACAAATGTAATGTATTTCATGTAACAGAATCTCTCCCCCACTCTCTGAATCAAGCATGTCATAAGAGGTTCTTGAATCTGAAACCACATTAACTACTACAGTCTTCCCCTGAAATGTTTAGGTGCACACCCAATGCAAATTTATGATAAGATATCAACATAAATATCCCTAATTTTGAAAGCACTGACCAATTTCTACATAAATTTTCAGTCCTTACGAAAAGAGTTCCTCATCTAATAGTACTGAGTGAATTTTATGCCAAGCAGCTAACATTCATTATACAGTATTTTAACCTTGATCATTAATACATTACCAAATGAAGCTTTGTACACATGTAGCATTAATGTACAGTAAGTACTAAGTGCAGAACTCACCAGACAGAAAATATAACACTTGTCTGAGTTGTTTCTCATAAATCTTACACAGCTAATGATGGTTGTACTGTACCTAGAGTTGGACAGTAAATGAGAATTATCTTTGTTCATGCAAAGGCATTACACAATACAGTAAATGCTTTATAATCTGTGCAATACTCTTGTATCTGGAATTTTCAGTACAATATTTCCCAGTACAATTGCACTGGATGCCTAATTGCCAATTGCATTTATATAAAATGCTTTACCTATTGAAAAATGTTTTCTTACAGCTTTGTATTTTTTCTTTACAACATTTCTTAATTTTCAAATCTTTTAATATGCGATTCCAAAAATACGGTACATTAATAGTGTCAAAAACTTTATAGTAAAATATCTAAGGGAAACACAATCGGCACAGTCTCATATCTGGCATTGCCCAGGTCCAGTAAATTCCTGGATAATAAAGCATTTACTGTACATTTAATATTTTGTCTATTTTCAGACATAATACAGCGTATTTATAAAAAGTATCTATATTACTGTTTCAATCTAATGTATGTTTCATTATATGCTATGTATGTACTTATCACATGGGGGTCCCCGGGTTACGAACGGGTTCCGTTTCTGAGGACGTTCTTAAGTCAGATTTGTAAGTAAATCGGAACACATGCTGTGTGCATACCATACTTACAGAACAATGTTTAAAATCACACTAAATCATAGCCTAAGTCCTAATATACATCTAAAATCACTTAATTTAAGACAAAAGAAGAAATAGAATGACAAATACAGTATATGAAAGTAAAAAATGAGTCGTCAGGTAAATAAAATACTGTAAATTTCAAGTTTCACCTCGTTCGTATCGGCGGGCATTCGTAAGTCGGGGAACCCCTGTATAATCTTTGATATAAAACAGTACTGTACATTAAAATATTAAATGAAAAATACACACTTAACACTTAACCAGTAAGAATGCATTGACAGTACTATAAAACAAAAATCAAATTCAGGTACACACACTGGATGGTTGTTTTCTGACACAGTGTGCTTAATGCACTTTAGCCTTCTTACAACAGATTTTTGAATTCCTAAAGAAATATTGAATTCAATACTGTGCAGGCAATTTTTGTCTGTCTGAAAAATCTTTTAACAATACAGTACTATAACAGTTAAAGAAGTCACCCCTATTTCTATGGCAGCTCCCAATGTTGATAGTATTCTATTCATGTACTGTACAGTACAATGCAAAGTGTCTGTACCTCAAATTAAATGATTCAATTTGTATGAATGTGCTGTATATATAAGTGAAGTTAATATTCTAATCTCTTACTGAGTAAATATATGTCTGTGAATATGAAGCACAGAGAAATTTAACGCTTTATTTAAATTAGTGGTTCCCAAACAGGGAGAGGGGGGTGAAGCCATGTGAAAAATATGCATACAGGCATATTGACATTATTTTTTTATTAAGAAATTTTCAATAAAACTGTAACATTAATTATTTTTTTTAGTATATTTTAATATTTCACATATGCACGAAATACATGAAGAAAATAATTATGATTTAGTTGATCTTGAAAACTATACAGTATAGATGGTAAATATGAGTACAAGGTGTAAAATTTATTAAAAGTTGACTAAATTTACTTTTAAAAATAAGGGGGCGGGGCTTGAGGGTTTGGTAAAACGCAAAAGGGAGCGCCATGTGAAAAAGTTTGGGAACCACTGGCTTTCAATGGATCACAACATGTCTGCCAAGGAAATACTGTATACAGTAAGTTCTCTTTATTTTCTTCCCATACATCAACATTATTACTTTTTCTTTGGTGTTTCACATCAAAGATTCTCATTACCAAAACAAACTACCTTTGTCAAGAATCCTTAATAAATTCTATTAAATGAAAATAGCACTGTGTATTGACTTGATTTGCTTAAGGCTGGTCATCATCAAATTAAATAAAGGTTATAAACTACTTGCATTGTCTAAATTGTATAACTGTCTTGTGAAATGTGATTTAAAATCAAATACATTGAACCCTCATTAATTCTGTATCCACAATTCAATATTTTAGGATAATTTGATTTTTTTCCCAAAATATTGAAATAACTTAAACAGCTTCCTTCAGATAATGAGAGATGGGGTCCTGCAGAAATAAATCTTCTACTCATTTTATCTACTAGTACTCTTCAGCTCTGAGGGCTAAAAAGTGAAAAATATTATGAAAAATTTACTGATGCAAAAGTGATGGTACTAAGTGTAGTCATAGTGCCAGAAGAAAACAAAGTGCTTAGTTTCAAAGAAATTGTGGAAGATTTTCAAAAACTTGTTGAGGAAACTCTGTGACCAGTATAATGTAGGAACCACAATTTATGGTTTAAAGAAGAAATGTGACAAATAACATTCAGTAACTTTTACGGTGACAGCCAATGAGCAAAAGAAAATCTCTCAGTGAAGCCAAAGCAGCCAGTTAGGATGATTTTTTATAAGTATGGTTATTCATAATACAGGAGTCAGCCATCCAGCTGTCTAAAACTTTTAAATGCTTTACTTCTTAAAAACTGGTTATCCAGTTTTGTTGAAAATAAGGTCCCTTGTAAGGTCCTCTTTTAAAACTATGTTGGATATCAGCATATGCCTTTCAAGATGGCTTATGTTCCTAAATACAGTATATAAAGAAAAATTGAATATATTGTCCAAAACTTCTGGCTCAATTTTTATTGTAACTTTGTAGGTCCCTTGGATAGTCACCTTTTAAAATGAGTCTGACGTCAAGAACTGTCAACTTAGACAAAAATTTAAGGCCCTGTAGGCTTCTTGTTACAACTTACTTTCCAAGTTTTATTCCTTTCTTTTAACAGCAAAGACTGGCCATACAAAAGTTGTTACTGACAGGTCTTTATTCTTTCACTATACAGTACAGTGAAAATTAAATGCTGTTGTGTTGAAGAGTTGTGTCATAATAAACTATTTTCTGATTTTTTTTGTCCTCTTAATAACCTGATAAATAAAAAGACTGCAAGTTAAATACACTATATTGAACTGAAATTAATAATAAGCTTTACCCTCATCGCAATTAGCTCTGAATAACACTACCATCACCATTGTTACTGCCTGCTATCATTAACACTTCTTAGCATTACTGTACTGTCTACCACAAACGTTTGTATGGAGGAATGTACAGCGTCAGTCATGTCATTTGTTTGCTTCATAAATGACATGCCTGACGCTGTCCATTCCTCCATACAAATGTTTATGGATGATGCCAAGTTATTTTGGGAAATTAAGAACCAAGCAGACGGAGAAGAGCTGTAGAAGGATCTCTGTGAGCTTCAAGAATGGTTGAAGAAATGGCTGCTAAGATTCAATGTCACAGAGTGTAAGAGGCTGCACCTGGGACGTACCAATGGTAAGGAGGCATATCATATGTCCCAACGGAACAAAGAAACTGCATTAATTGAGACTGAATGCGAAAAGGACCTAAGTGTATGTTGACAATGAGCTGAAGTTCTCGGGTCATTGCAAAAAGAAGGTAAATCCGGCTACTAAATTATTAGGTCTTATAAGAAGGTCGTGCTTCCCGCCTGGAGTACAGTACTGTCACCCCGTCCCAGAGATATGCTAAGGACTGTCAGTTGATTGAAAATGTCCAAAGGAAGGCCACCAGACTGGTGCCTGCACTACGGCACCTCGGCTACCCTAAGAGATTAGAGCGCCTGAAACTGCCTAGCTTATACTACAGACTGGCAAGGGGAGACTTAATTGAGGTGTATAAGCATCTCAAAGGACACTACTCAGTCAAGCGTCTTTACCTGTAGCTGGCGGACATTCACCCCACAAGGGGTCACAGCTCAAGGTTGAAGAAGCCGCAAGCCCAGAAAACTGCAAGGGGTAACTTTTTTAGAGTGAGAGATAAACTTGGAACAATCTGCCAGAGTGTTGTGATGTCTATTGGTCGTTCCACTGTAGTTCCTCATGCACCAAGATTAACATTGACATTATTCTGCTGAGTGTTTCTCATAAGTAAGAAAAATGATTTAACTGTAGGAAAACTCTCGATTCACAGACTGCTTCACTCATCTTCAGACAAGAATAAATAGATAGAACAGACAGCCAGGCATGAAGGATGTGGTACTATGGAGAGAAACAATCGATCAACAAGGAAGAATCCTTACCCTTTGACCCGTTGACCACCGCCCGTGACCCCACTTGGACTTGCCCAAACTTAGTTAATTCCCACGTGACCCACTGCCACATAGCAGGTAATCCATCTAACAGGCCGCGCTGTACTTGGCCCGTAAACTCACACAAGTTAAAATGTTTACCGGTATATTGTTGGCTACATATACTTATTTCAGTGCTACATTTTCATAGTTGCTTACTCTTAGATAATGAAACAGTAATGAATTGTGTGTGAAGATTATTCTTTCAATAAACATTGCTTTACTCACCATTAACTGGCTGCATCTACCTGAACCACGGGCCACATTAAATAGAATTTCTCAATCAATTCGCGGGCTGCACAAAGACATGGTTCAGGCCGCATGTGGCCCACGGGCTGCCCATGCCTGACCTACAATAATAACCAAGAGGTTAACCTAAGTACAGTATGAGGGAAAAGGTATAAGACAAGATTAATCAGAACAGAAATGTTCAAAGGTACATATGAAACAGCAGAGTTCTAAGTGAATTTTCTTTTTGTTTAGTTCAAAAACACCTTTTATACCCGATGAAAAGTGAAAATCTTTATTTTATTAATTTCATAGTTACATATTTTAATAAAACCTACGTACTTCCCAATTTCTTATACTGTACTAACATACTACATGTACATAGTCTTTCTTATGAGGATTAATGCACATGTGACATTCCAATGAATTACAAATAGAAATCAGCAGACAGATTAAAAGCAATTATCATTTAGGCAAATTGTGCACAGGCCAAAATATAGGACTGTATCTTCAACCTTCATTTTATGGCAAAAGGTCAAGACGAGTGTCCTGTGAGATATTGAGCACACTGAATACCATGCTATATCCATATGAACTTTTCATATGAGTAACACCATTGCTGTAAAACAACTGCTGTATATACTGTATTTAAGCAAATATATCAAGAGCCTAATAAATTATCCAGTGATGGAGTGGTTGCTTCTATGGTCAGGAGTTTAAAATTCTCAACAAATCCCAGATTCTTAAAAAATTTAAGTCTACAGGATATCAGAAGATGAACCAAGATCTAGGAAAAGGAAAACAGGGGTCAGGTATCAACAGGGGTGTTGAATGTGCCCAAATTTAGAAGCTTTGGCAGAATCTGGATTAACCCGATAAGATAACGGAGGACTAACCTTAGTTACTTATGAGCTACTGCACATTATGTGTTAGACAGGTCTTCATTAAGTTAACTTTGGATGGAGGTCCTGGTCTAGAAGTAGGCCTCTTGTTCCAGTGAAACTAATAAATATTCTGAGTAATAAACAAATCCCTTTCGGTCATGTCTTTCCTGCTCAGTCCAAAAGAGTAAGCTGAATACAGTAGAAATTAATTTTACAAAGTATATTTAGAGGATCATAAATTAGATCTGTGATTCATAATCACTGACTTTTAATAAGGTGATTCAATAATATATAAAAAGGATTGATATCATAAACAGGATGCAGTGCAGTTTGACATTTTGCTTTCCAAACAAGGCAATGAATACATTTAGAGCTTGCATTCATGTTCAGAGCCAGTCCCTACTTTGCCAATGAACAGTCAACACCCATTTATATAAGCTATGTATGTTCCTACATGGAAAACTGTTTCATCTGTGGGCTTCCTGTAGTGTTGAGGACCTTCATCTCCTCAGTTGCATGCAAAGAAGAGCCATCAAAACAATCAACATTAATAACCTTGTATAAAATTTTTACCAATGCATATTCAGACACAGATACTTCCACAGTCGTTAATCTTACTACCACACTCTCCAACTCATGTCAATTCTGTTGAAATTCCATTTTGCAGAATCTCAGCCTATCAAAACTTATTTATAACGAAGACTAGTGGAGTGTAGACCTTCCTCCCGCACAGTGATTTTCCTGTCATATAACCTCCACTAGGTCAAATCATCCTCGTTCAAATATTTTTAGACTTAAGGGACACCCCAGCTATAAATTAAACATCTGTCAGATCTTTTTTGTTAAAAATGTAAGCCTAAAACAAACTTATCTCAACACTGTCTAAACTGGGTGGCTGATGCCAAGCCCCAAAAAAGAATAATTTTAGAAATATTAAGAGCATAAAGTCACTTACTGCTTCAAAATACCCAAAGATACGTAACAAGGTATTTACATGCCGGATTGATATAAGTACATACAAGTCTTGTGCAGTCAGCAAAAAAATGTTCCGCACCCCTTTTACTGATCGCCTCTGCAAACAACTGACTGAAGCCATGTTAATTTGGTAAGGTTGTATTTCTGGTTGTGTGATGCATTGTATAACCAGTATGATGTATTTGTTATATCACATATAGTTAATACATTGTATAACACCACAAAGGTGCAGATTAATTTTGTTTTTGGACTGTACATTTAACTGAAGGAGGAGTGAAAGCATGGATCTGGAAACACTCCCAATTTTTTATTTATTTATTTTTATTTTTTAGGGGGGGAGGAGGGGGTGCAGCAATTCACTGATAGTTTTAAACTCTTGACTGAAATGATACACTGGCCTTTGCAAACCACTGCATCACTGAACATTGGTGAGTAGCAATTCACAGCAAAAACATTATTCATTTAAATAATGCTTCCTGTTGCTCAAATTTCATACTTATGACAAAGGCAGGCAGAGTGACAGAGTGTTCACTGTGCTGTGAACCTTCCAAATCATTCATGAATAGCCAGTAGGCCATAATTTTTTTTAAAACCTTCATCTCACATGACTGACTTTCCAACTTTATCAAGCACTTTATCTTTGTGATCTGACATCTGAGGAGTAGACTCATAACTACAGATAGTAACACCATGCCTGTGTGCTTTGGTGTATTCTCCCCTAAACCCTATGTAATGTATATTTTTGTAGTTTCTTCACCAAAGTTGCTCGGGAAGTGCAGGCTGAGATGGGTAACAGAAGAAAATGTCACCACTCTGCAACCAGAGGAAAGATGTTTTATCATCAAATAAAGTAATATACATACAGTATTTTATCCAGAAAATATCATTAAATTAAAGAACATTTCATTATCATATACTCTGCAGCTAGTACAGTACATGTGTTGACTGTTATATGATGAGGTCAGGAACCTCAAAAACAAATCAATAAGTGATAGATCAGATATCGATATTAATAACTTATGGGGAAATAGATTCCGTTTCTGAGAACCTGAAGAACCCAAATAAGTTTTTGTATCCTGCTGTCTAAATAACTCAAATAATTGATAGACATAAAAAAAATAAATTTATAAAAATAACACCAAACAATCATTTACACAAAATAAAGATAAAAACAATAAATGTTCAGGCATCCCCCAGGTTACAGAAGGGTTCCAATCCTGAAAATTTTCCGCAATGCAAAATTCCTTAATACTGTACAGTACTGTACTGGACCAATTTTCCTACCGACCTTTATATAATTTTAGATGCATTCCCAAGGAAAAAAAGAAGAAAGTAATACAGGTACATACATGAATGGAAATAAACAGTTTTAAACATATACCTGTTCAATGATTCACTCATGATGGAACATGACAATAAATGAACACAATACTTAAATTTAGCTCAACAGAAATGATATTGAGTGCTGCATGAGGTGTTGAGGTGAGGTGGTGCTATTGGAGTTACCTCCTTAAAACATCAAGTTAAATGTCCAACGTAATTCCTTTATGGATCTTTTAGCACCTCTGCTTTAACTTAAACTTGATGGTCTTTTTCCATTCATCCTGAATACGGGTACACAGTAACAGTCCTGAACACAGATGCAAAACTGAACACAGGCTGAGGAATGAATTCATACTGATCGAGTCCATTATTGATCCGGATATAACCAACTTTCGCTTAACATACCAGTTCCCCAATTAGTCCATTATATCTCCGATTTACTGTACTGCAAGTTGGTGCTGAGAGTTTCATGGAATGAGAGGACCTTCTGCATGTATGAGTTTTAGTCAAAGACCTTGACACCACCCTCTTTCCATAATTTTCTCCTCGGATTTGTGCGATTCACGTATCGACCTGGACATTCCAAAAAAGTCGCCAAAACATAAAAATCACACTCCTGATTCACCTACATGACTCATGATTAATATGTGGAATAATGCACTTAAATAAAGCCACTTAATTATAAGAACAATTCATCTCTGACAACACTCATCGCATAATTAGTAGGTATGACCTGTAATATTTGGTTATTTGATCACTGACATGAAATATGAGAGGTACACAAACAATACAGTTATTGGAGTGGGCCATTTACTGGAATTTATCCCTAAAAGTTTAATTATTTACCTATTATGTAGTACATCATTATTTTATGGTAAGAATGCTGTCAAAATTACAATACAGTGGTCCCTCGATTAACGAACACAATTGGTTCCACTGAGTTGGTTGTTAACCGAAAATTTTGTGAACTGAATCTATTATTTCAATGGGATATTGTAATTGGTTCCAACTTACAGAAAAAGTATACATACAAAGTACTGATACCAATAATAGAATTAACAAAACATTAAATATATACTAAATACAGTACAGTGGTCCCTCAGTTAACGAGCACAATTCGTTCCAGAAGGCTGCTCGTTAACTGAAATATTCATCCGAAACCATTGTTTCAATGGGTTTTGTACTGGTTCCAGCTCACCGAAAATTACATACAAACTAAAAATAAATGCAGTAAAGTACACTTACTTTGAGGTGTGCATGTATAAGGCTCCAGGTTGATGATGATGATGGGAATTAGTATGGGGTGGAGGAAGGAGAAGAGAAGTCACCCCATGCCACCATTTCACCCATAAAATTTTAGTCTACTGGTGTAATTCAAGATTATTTTCTTTAAATCAACACTGCACTGCATTATATATTGTCAATATTAAAATATATTTCAAAATGACCAATAATTTGACTGGAAACAGAAAAAAGCATTTATGTTGAAGAGTCTCAAACAAGATGTTCCTTCCTCTGAACTGGTAACCAAACTGACGCCAAGCTTGCGTGTTGAGTGGCTGTTTGGTGCGCAAAAAACTAGCTTCCTGTACTTCAATTATGTTCAATAATTGTTAAAATGACTAAAAAATTTAATATAAAACTTTTAAAATTATTGAATAGTACAATCTTCTTGACATTTACTAAAAGGTAAAGAATTTAAGCCCAAAACTGATTACTAATTGGCGGACTAATACTACAGCTGGTGCAGGCTAAAAACATGTTAGGAAAATTGTAAGGGATTCGTAACCCAGGGTTTGCTCATTAACTGAAGTGAAGAATCTTATGGAAAGTAATTGCTAACCGAGGCGCTGCTAACCGACAGGGCTGGGAGTCGAGGACGGAGGAATTTCGTTAGGAGTCGGAGCTCAGACCCGACCACTGAAGCTTGGCCTTGTTCAAGAACAAATATTTGAACTCAGGCATATTCATTGCAGTGATTCCACTGATCCCACTAATTTTCTTAAATTATTAAAAGAATTTATTTCCATTTTATAAGTATTATTATGAATTTATTGTAGCAGGCACAGTATAGCACTATAATTTTAGACGATAGTCTCTTCTTTACCATTTGAAATTTTGAATTATATCAAATTTTGTTTCGTTGAAAACTGCACAGAGGCTCTCAGCTACAAAACAATTAGCTACAACCTGTTTTTGGTGAGATTAAGGCAAATTTAATTTAATAACTTAATCATGTAAGGTTTTTCCTTTTTCCTTAATAAGGTATTCATTTCTTTAATGTACATAAATATATAACTTTACTTTAAAAGGAATTGTAGGATCATCATTTAGATCCACATCAGATTATGAGCTTAAACAAAATTCATATGCCGAGATCGAACTTTTAGATATACATGTAAATGGTGTTTTCTAGTTAATATCTTGAATTCTTAATAAATTTATTTTTCTTTTGATTGAAACTTTGAAAGTCAAGCCTATCATCTTTTTGTAGTTCTTAAATATCGTCCAGATCATTAATAAAGCTGTAGCAGTATAGCCACAGTGTTTTACTTTTTACCTATGCAGGTTACAACATACAAATTACAATTGGGATGGTAGAAATAGTTGTTACAAATAGGCCAAGGAGTCGGAGTCGGAAGCATAAAAATTTGAGGAGTCGGAGTCGAAGGTTTTGTCTTCGACTCCACAGCCCTGGTACCTATACTGAAATTTTGAACAAAATCCATTTTTGGGCCGAAAATGACAAAAATTGTAAGTCTAAAGCCTTAAAGGATTTTTGGCCAAAAATACGTTTTCTCTCTGAACTAAAATTTAATGTGCCTAACTATTTAAGTACATCCAGAATAATACACAAGCACCAAGAAATGACCTCAAAAACCCATAAGTGGCGAGTAATTAGCATTGCAAAAGTAATTAAAATATTCTAAAACTCATTTGAACATTTTCTAAAAGCCATTTGAACAAGTTATAATCAAGATATCAAATTTTGGTTAACAGATCCTTAAGCAGCACATTCAAGTGCCTATACTGAAATTTTTGAACAAAAATCCATTTTTGGCCGAAAATGACAAAAATTGTAAGTCTATAGCCTTAAAAAAGGATTTTTTGGCCAAAAATACTATCTCTGAACTAAAATTTAATGTGCCTAACTATTTAAGTACATCCCAGAATAATACACAAGCACCAAGAAATGACCTCGAAAAACCCGCCGTGGCGAGTAATTAGCATTGCAAAAGTAATTAAAATATTCTAAAAAACATTTGAACATTTTCTAAAAGCCATTTGAACAAGTTATAATCAAGATATCAATTTTTGGTTAACAGATCCTTAAGCAGCACATTCAGGAGTACCTATACTGAAATTTTGAACAAAATCCATTTTTTGGCCGAAATGACGAAAATTGTAAGTCTAAAGCCTTAAAGGATTTTGGCCAAAAATACGTTTTCTCTCTGAACTAAAATTTAATGTGCCTAACTATTTAAGTACATCCAGAATAATACACAAGCACCAAGAAATGACCTCGAAAACCCATAAGTGGCGAGTAATTAGCATTAAAAGTAATTAAAATATTCTAAAAATCATTTGAACATTTTCTAAAAGCCATTTGAACAAGTTATAATCAAGATATCAAATTTTGGTTAACAGATCCTTAAGCAGCACATTCAGGAGTGCCTATACTGAAATTTTGAACAAAATCCATTTTTTGGCCGAAAATGACAAAAATTGTAAGTCTTATGCCTTAAAGGATTTTTGGCCAAAAATGCTTTTTCTCTCTGAACTAAAATTTAATGTGCCTAACTATTTAAGTGCATCCAGAATAATACACAAGCACCAAGAAATGACCTCGAAAACCCATAAGTGGCGAGTAATTAGCATTGCAAAAGTAATTAAAATATTCTAAAAATCATTTGAACATTTTCTAAACGCCATTTGAACAAGTTATAATCAAGATATCAAATTTTGCTAATAAGACTTACAGCAATATCCAGGAATACCGCGCTGAAATTTGAACAAATCCATTTGGTCAAATGGCCAAAAATTAAAGAAGCCTTAAAGGAACTGTACCTAATGTGCCTAACTATTTAAGTACATCCAGAATAATACACAAGCACCAAGAAATGACCTCGAAAACCCATAAGTGGCGAGTAATTAGCATTGCAAAAGTAATTAAAATATTCTAAAAATCATTTGAACATTTTCTAAAAGCCATTTGAACAAGTTATAATCAAGATATCAAATTTTGGTTAACAGATCCTTAAGCAGCACATTCAGGAGTACCTATACTGAAATTTTGAACAAAATCCATTTTTTGGCCGAAATGACAAAAATTGTAAGTCTAAAGCCTTAAAGGATTTTTGGCCAAAAATACATTTTCTCTCTGAACTAAAATTTAATGTGCCTAACTATTTAAGTACATCCAGAATAATACACAAGCACCAAGAAATGACCTCGAAAACCCATAAGTGGCGAGTAATTAGCATTGCAAAAGTAATTAAAATATTCTAAAAATCATTTGAACATTTTCTAAAAGCCATTTGAACAAGTTATAATCAAGATATCAAATTTTGGTTAACAGATCCTTAAGCAGCACATTCAGGAGTACCTATACTGAAATTTGAACAAAATCCATTTTTTGGCCGAAATGACGAAAATTGTAAGTCTATAGCCTTAAAGGATTTTTGGCCAAAAATACGTTTTCTCTCTGAACTAAAATTTAATGTGCCTAACTATTTAAGTACATCCAGAATAATACACAAGCACCAAGAAATGACCTCGAAAACCCATAAGTGGCGAGTAATTAGCATTGCAAAAGTAATTAAAATATTCTAACATTTTCTAAAACCATTTGAACTGAAAGTTATAATCAAGATATCAAATTTTGATTTAACAGATCGCCAAGCAACACATTCAGAGAGTACCTATATAATTTTGAACAAAAATCCATTTTTTTGGCGAAATAGCGAAAATTGTAAGTCAAAAGCCTTAAAGGATTTTTGGCCAAAAATACGTTTTTCTCTCTGAACTAAAATTTAATGTGCCTAACTATTTAAGTACATCCAGAATAATACACAAGCACCAAGAAATGACCTCGAAAACCCATAAGTGGCGAGTAATTAGCATTGCAAAAGTAATTAAAATATTCTAAAAATCATTTGAACATTTTCTAAAAGCCATTTGAACAAGTTATAATCAAGATATCAAATTTTGGTTAACAGATCCTTAAGCAGCACATTCAGGAGTACCTATACTGAAATTTTGAACAAAATCCATTTTTTGGCCGAAATGACAAAAATTGTAAGTCTAAAGCCTTAAAGGATTTTTGGCCAAAAATACGTTTTCTCTCTGAACTAAAATTTAATGTGCCTAACTATTTAAGTACATCCAGAATAATACACAAGCACCAAGAAATGACCTCGAAAACCCATAAGTGGCGAGTAATTAGCATTGCAAAAGTAATTAAAATATTCTAAAAATCATTTGAACATTTTCTAAAAGCCATTTGAACAAGTTATAATCAAGATATCAAATTTTGGTTAACAGATCCTTAAGCAGCACATTCAGGAGTACCTATCAGGGCTGTGGAGTCGGAGTCGGAGTCGAGGAGTCGGAGGAAATTTCGGCTTGTGGAGTCGGAGTCGGTAAAATTGTCCAGACTCCGACTCCGACTGAAGCTATTCTGTTCCTAAGAACAAATATATGAACTCAGGCATATTCATTGCAGTGATTCCACTGATCCCACTAATTTTCTTAAATTATTAAAAGAATTTATTTCCATTTTATAAGCATTATTATGAATTTATTGTAGCAGGCACAGTATAGCACTATAATTTTGGACGATAGTCTCTTCTTTACCATTTGAAATTTTGAATTATATCAAATTTTGTTTCGTTGAAAACTGCACAGAGGCTCTCAGCTACAAAACAATTAGCTACAACCTGTTTTTGGTGAGATTAAGGCAAATTTAATTTAATAACTTAATCATGTAAGGTTTATCCATTTTCCTTAATAAGGTATTCATTTCTTTAATGTACATAAATATATAACCTTACTTTAAAAGGAATTGTAGGATCATCATTTAGATCCACATCAGATTATGAACTTAAACAAAATTCATATGCTGAGATCGAACTTTTAGATATACATGTAAATGGTGTTTTCTAGTTAATATCTTGAATTCTTAATAAATTTATTTTTCTTTTGATTGAAACTTTGAAAGTCAAGCCTATCATCTTTTTGTAGTTCTTAAATATCGTCCAGATCATTAATAAAGCAGTATAGCCACGGTGTTTTACTTTTTACCTATGCAGGTTACAACATACAAATTACAATTAGGATGGTAGAAATAATTGTTACAAATAGGCCAAGGAGTCGGAGTCGGAGTCGGAAGCATAAAAATTTGAGGAGTCGGAGTCGAAGGTTTTGTCTTCGACTCCACAGCCCTGTTAACCGAGGGATCAATGTACTGTACTGTATAGTATACTGTACAATAATAAATAAAAGACAATAGAATACTGTATTTTAACTTACTTTGAGGTATGTATGTCGTATTCCCGGCAGCTTTGTTTACATATCAAATAGCTGATTGTAGAGGTAGTCGATGATGACATGCCATATTCTTTACAGAGTGCATTGGTTCTAATGCTTCTTCATGCTTCATAATAATTTCTGCACTATATATTATCAATATGTTAACTAAATTTCAGAAAGACCAATAATTTTAATGAAAAAATGCAAAAATATTCAAGAGACCAACAAACTCGATGTTTACTCCACTGTAAACAAAGTTAAACTGAGAAGCGTTGGTGGGTGATTCAATCAGCTGAAAGGCACACAAAAACTGTTCCCTGTACTGTATATATTATCAATGTGTTAACTAAATTTCAGAATGACCAATAATTTGAATATAAAAAATGCAAAAATATTCGAGAGCACAACTTTCTTGATGTTTACTCCATTGGAAACGAATGTAAACATAGAACCAATTACTGTACTGTACTGTATTGGCAGACTAGCCGATCAGCTGATGCTCACAACAAAGTGTGTTTCTCGTAAGGCTGTCATTAATCTAAATTTTGTTCGTTAATGGAACTGAAAATCCTTGTGGGAGCTAATTCGTTAACCGAAATTCTGTTAATTGAACCATTCGTTAATCGAGGGACCTCTGTATTTTGAAGGTGAACTGAATTCACACAAAATTCCAGGGTTATTTGTAAAATTACCTGGTTTTTCCTGGATTTCCAGCCCCAAATAAAATTACCTTCCTCTTTCCGGTTTTCCAGACCAGTAGACACCCTGATAGTCTATATTTTTAGGAAAACATATATAAGGGTGATTTAAAACTTACAGGCACAGCATAATTGACTTGTTAAATATCTTTATTATGTCAAAGGCCATAAATTAACACCAATTACTCAAATTTTTAAATTGTAAACCCAGATCCGCAATCAGCAAAGTAGCACCTTTGTATGAAATTTAAACAAAAATCTATTTTTTTACCACATGTGCCGAAAAGTTAGGTAATAGGTCAAGCGTATTTTTTACGTAAATTGATATTTTTTGGTTAAGTAAAAACTAACAGTACAGTAACTACCATACACACTTACTTGGTGGTGTATTCTAAAGTTCCAGATGGGTCAGGATGTAACTCAAATTCTTGGTCGGCTGTCATATTCACATCATCAAATGTCATGTGGGCTCTGTTCTTGAACCTGAAAAATAATTAATATTTTGACTTTTTCTATTTTTCCTATTAATAAGTTTTATTTACATACCAATTGATTGACTAGCCAAGATAAAATGCAAGTAAGACCTTTATCTTCTTCATGATAAAGGCACAACAATCTTTGTGGGCTTGGCTGGAAAGAAGTCAGTTTAGTTTATTGTATGTACATCAGTATTAATATTACATGTATTTGATTTTGTAAAGTGTTATTTGAGAATCACTCTGAGTATTAAGTTGTTTATATCCTGATTGTTCTCCACTGTTCTAAATGAAATGGGTTTGTTGCATTAAGTACTGTAGCCATAAAGGACTTAGTGAGATCAACATTTTGCACTGGTGTAGACTGGAGCCAAAGCTGGAAATATTATATGTATAACATGTCCTCTATTTTTGCTAAAAGAGATCACTGATCTAGGTTTCAGAAGTGCCCAAATATCAGTAGCTAATCATACCCATCAAATTAGTGATGGTGTTGAATTTCTTTACTTAAATGTGAATTTATTAGTAAAAGGTTCAAATCTGTTGAGACCAAGATCAATCACTACACCAGCCAGAGGAATAGTAAGATATTCTGCACTTGGCTAATGAAGATTCAAAGATTACCTACAACAGATATAAGTTACAGTAAAAACAACCAAATGCAGCATGCTTTCTTACAATCTCATCTTGCTTGGATGATGTCCATTTTCGCCACCTATCACAATAATTCCTTTCAATTTAATGTTGTCGGTGAATCTGGAAAAAAAAAGGATAATTAAACAACCATGTAATATTTACTCCTATGAAATACAGTGTACCAGTATTCATTAATTGTTCCTGTATGAATATCTGGACAGGTTTTGAAAAGATTAGGTAATTTATAACATAGTCTACCCTGGAATTCATAGGGATTAATTCTGAAATTTCATTTAACATCAGGGGCGAGCATATGGTAATGTATTACAGTATACAAACCAGCTAAATCATGATACTCACCATATGTCTGATTATAACAGTTATACAGTAAAATATTACAATTCACAGTTTTATTTCCTATGCCTAAGAACCCACAAGTCTGCAAGAAAAAGGCTTTTTAATGATAAAGCTGCTGTCATTCAAGAAAGAGAGATCACTGCACCTTGATGGCTTTCCCTTAATAAAAGTCCATTTTCCATTGTGCCTCATCCTAAACCACACAAGTCAAGATAGCTCTTGAATAAAGACGAAAGCTAAGGTGATCCACTGTTTCCCTTTTCCCTGTGTAAATTTATCAACATTATTTTATTAGATAATTTCAAAATTTTTTTAAGAATTGAAAAAACAATGTTTGGGGTGATTGATGAGATACCCACAGCAACACGTTAAAGGTTAAGAAGAATCTCTAGACTACTGAACAGTAAAGCTTTGGCCTTATACTGTACTGTATATGGATTAAGCCCTTCTAGAAAGTGCTCTAGTCTACTGGCCAGCATATACACTATCACATCTTTACCTCCAAGGGTGGAGAAGCAAGCTAAAAGACTCATCCATCACAAGCTTGAGGCTGGCCAATGACAGGAACTACAGCAAACACTACAGAACAAAAGCCAGGTTGTGGGCTTACTGCGCTATACACGGCTTATGGTATACTATAAAAAAAGCTCTTCATCTTCTTTGGTACTTACGGTATATTAAAGAGAAGCTCTTCATCAGCATCACTTTCCACAAACTGTAAATAAATAATGTTAACAATGTAAACTTGAGTTTCTGTACTTGCAAGAAATGCAAAATATTCTTGTAACATTCAAATTTCTAGTCTATAATGTCTAAGGATTTGCAACCCAGGATTCAAGATTCAAGGCTAACACTCATTGGTCATCTCATGAAAGCCACTGGCCAAGAAAATGTCCCATGATAGTTAAATTACAAACTAAGAAATCAAATTTCCACTCTTGACACAGCAAGGGTTGGGTCAGCCCCATGTAATGACACACTATGTAGTTTAAATTGCAACTGTGGATCATGATTAAAATTTTATAACACTTGCACCTTGATGTACATAGAATCTAAACACTTACAATTCACAAAAAAATACAGAAAACTGTGTTAATCCACATTAAAACTCTAGTGCTAAAAGAAAAACCAGAACAATGGATTGAAGCCTGGAAATTCAATTTGGCCAACCAAGTTAACAGGTGAGGTTGCACTCATCAATTTCTACATTAAGTAGTGGTTTACCTGTTTTCTAATTTATGTACTATGCAGTCAGTTCTCCTATAACTCATATTTTCATAATGCAAATTGGTTATAACATGACGACTGTAATAGGTAACACATTTTTGACAACACTGATGTGAATTGGGTATAATGTGATCTAGTAAACATAACTAAGTCGCGCAAACAGAAGTAGGTGGTTGTGCAGCTGCCCTGACGTATCGTTTCAAAAAGCGCGATGCTGGTAGACACTTCTAGATGCTGCCAACGGCAGCAATTTGATAATAAATGAAAATTACTTGGTATCATTCCTGAATAAATTCACAGTTAACATGTGTGATCATTATGGGTGAACTTTGAAGAGGGAAGTAATGATTTCCCTGCTTTGTAAGACTGAATTTTTACTGATTTGTTGTAAACAACTTTGTTTACACTTCAGTTATACTGTATACAGGTAAGCTATTAGGCTATTTTACTGTTTTCCTCAATATAAAAAATGTTTTACTATAATGTATGCAAACAAATTTGGTATTGGTGGTACAGTGGTAACAAGCATCTATCTCACCAAAATGTCAAGGGTTCAAATCCTGGTTGACAACAGATACATGTGAGAAGGGTGTTATCTAGTGTGACCCTACCAAACATTACAAGTTTTCCAGAGTTTCTTTTCCTTCTGTACTAACACTGGATAGTTCCGATAGACCAACTGCCCGAACGGCTAGTAAGCTGGTAAGTGGTGGTGGTAAAAAAAACTTGATGTAATAAATCTTGAAGGCTCTGGTAATGACAGGAAAATCAAACTGTGCAACTCCAGTTACATTACTCCACACACATCTCGAATCTTTGTTCAGCATGCATACATATCACACGTGTTATCACTGACTGTGCTTTACCCAATGTTATTTGTCTCTGAAACATTTTTAAAAGTTATTTTACATTTCTTATGATTAGCAATGTTTTGATTTTAAAACATATTATTATTAAAAGCTGTTAGGCGAGTCACTCTCCACTTATTTCATCATTTTCCCTCCTCACCCTCCTTTATAGCTTTCTATTGCTTAGCAACATAGACTAATATTGTAAAGTACACTGTAACAAGCATTTTACCCCTTTCATGTTTTTATTCTGTCAATGAGTGATAATATCCAACTGAAACATTTGAAATAGAGTTATTATAAAAAAAAACACATAACTAACAATACAGTACTGCAATATAATATATTGTAAGCATAACCCTTAACCCCTTAATTGCTATTGAATTAACAGTTATCATAATGCAATTTTTCCATAACGTGATGTCCGTCAGGAATACAACTATCGCAATGTAAAAGAACTGACTGGACTGCAGATGTAAATAGAAGCTGCATTAGGTCATAAAAATAAAAATAATAATATAAAATTTCTCAAATATCTCAGCCTGTAGTATAATGCTTACCTTCTCTCTAGAAAGTCTATCTTCCCAAGGTTTAAAAACAGTTTTCCCTGAGCCTTCAACTGCTTCATTTAGACACTCCACATTGTCAACATCAATACGCGTGTAGAGACTGTATGCCACCCCCAATTCAGGAGGTGTATGTTCATGACCATCACCACATGACCCATGCCCAGAGTGGTCATGACCATGACCACCGCCACAGCCCGACATGTTGTACTAACCTGTAATGTACCAACTCACTTTAAATGTCATATTTCTCTAACCTGGCCATAGGTTCATAGCATGAAAACAACCTATCACCCTAAAATTCATTCAACCCAGCTTGACAGTCCCAATTTTCACATTTCCACTCTCGTCTTCAGATTTAATTATCCTGAATAAAGTGAGGAAAGCCCTGATAATGTTTAAAAAATAATATAAAAATGGGTAAACACATACTGTACTTTAGGCTATATGGCTAATGTTTTAATTTCTTCCAAATTTTCACCAGAATCTTTTTTAGTACAGTACATAAAATGCAAATCCAGTTGGAGAATAAGGAAGAAATAGCTGAAATTACTCACGTGGCAAATAGGCAATGGAATCCATGTCCGTGGTTCTTCAGTAAATTAACAAAACCCATCACTAAACTATGAGTATGTCTAACTCAAGTAGAAACAAATGACTGAGCAATGAAAGAAAGTAGTTGTTGCAAATTAAAGACCCAAATATATATTTGAACAAAATGAACATAAACACACAAATAGGTTATACTGTACAGTAATATAAATAAGCTCTGGTTCTCAGAGGTTCTAGCACTGCTGTGTATTTTAAATGTATTAACCCCACATTTCCTCTCATCTTTAAAGCCCTGCCCTTTTTGAAAGAAATCAATCACTGCCACTGATAAAGTGGTCTATATCCATAAATAGGATGAGCAAAAACACTATTTTAGTTATTAAATTCCAATTATTGCATAAAATGTATCTTAACCCTTACATGTACGTATGTATGTATGTATGTGTGTGTGTGTGTGTGTGTGTGTGTATGTATGTATGTATGTATGTATGTATGTATGTATGTGTGTGTGTATGTATGTATGTATGTATGTATGTATGTGTGTGTGTATGTATGTATGTATGTATGTATGTATGTATGTGTGTGTGTGTGTGTGTGTGTGTGTGTATGTATGTATGTATGTATGTATGTATGTATGTGTGTATGTATGTATGTATGTGTGATATATAATTGCCCACTTGGCATCATAATCTAGCCAGGCAAAATGGGCCATAACTCAAGAACAAAGTATTTGCACAATGGCTAAAGAGGATAAAAGTAAATGGTGGTAATTTCTGAGAACAGTATTACCACCAGCAGGAGTTGTCCAATTTTGTTAATTTTTCCAAGAAATTACCCCCATGATAATGTCTGAGAACATTATACCACCAGAAGCAGTTATTCAATTTCATTAATTTTTTGGTGTTATTTTACTTAAAGACATAACGCACCCCAAAGTTTATAAACTACTGAAACATTTAGATCTTCCTATTCTGGGCATTATGAACCCCATTTATACCATTCGGAAGAGGAAAATAGCGACACAAAAGAATTTAATTGATTTTACGTACTTTCAGTCTTCGTCTGTTTGGAAATGTTATCGGCACATCACGCATGTGCAATATTGACTGACGTCATCCAGTTGTGACCAATGATGTACAGATATCATCACGTAATTTTTTTTTTACCAATCACAATTGATTTTTTCAAAGGAAGCAGCCTGGGTACGGATTTGAATATCATTGACCAGTCTGACAATGGCCGTGGTGGAGGTTGGTTGTCATTCGGGCTCCTACGATTATTTTAAGTTTATTGCCGAGTTTTACGAGAAAGACGATCATTCTATCCACTTCTAACTAAGGTATTGGACTTTCGGACATGGCGTGTCCCAAAGTTTTAAACTACTGAAACATTTAGGTTAGGTTAGTTTAAGCTAGGCCTACTGGGGATCCGGGGGCAGAGCTCCCTGGCTATGGGTTAGGTTAGAGGACTTGTTTTCTCCCCCACCCAAAAATCCCAATATCCCAGGCTCTCACCCATTGTTGGGGTAAAACTATCAAATTCTGAGAAAAACGAACATCAGATTCGTTTAAAACACACCAAAATACACTGGAAAATCTTATTGGTCAACCACTAGGTCCGAAAGTAAAAATTTAATTTTTTTCCCCGACAGATGTACTTTGGATGAAAATAAGTATTATAAACACGATATGACAATGCACGGAACCTAATAAAACCTAACCTAACCACCCTAAGTAACCTACCTAACCTAACCACCCTAAGTAACCTACCTAACCTAACCACCCTAAGTAACCTACCTAACCTAACCACCCTAAGTAACCTACCTAACCTAACCACCCTAAGTAACCTACCTAACCTTACCGACCTTGCTAACCGGGGGGCGGACCCCTAGCCACATAAAGTACTTCTTTTGATATCTGTTACCAATGAAAGCACCTTTGTTGCACGTGGTGACTAGGCAGATTTTTCGGACGAGTATTTATGGTAAATAATTAATTTCTCACGTACAGACATAAGCACGTACAGACATAAGCACGTACAGATATAAGCACGTACAGACATAAGCACGTACAGACATCATTTTAGCGTCATATGATAATTTTTTTTACTGTATTTTGCCCCGTAATTTCCCTCATCCTCCATGCCCTTCCCACTGCAGGTGATTTATGATCGTACCCGTTAGAAAACTAAAATAAAATTTACAATTAAAATAAAAAGTTGTCACCTCTTTTAAAATATTTACTGTAGTAATAAGCATATCTGTGGGGAAAAAATAACGAAATCGAACCACTACTTCTGGTGGCAGTGCTATTCTCAAAAAGGTGGTAATGCCGTTCTCAGAAATTACCTTCTTTTTTCTTCTACCTACGGAAGCGTATTAAGATTACAGATATATTGGTAATGTTAAATTATGGAGTTCATCAATGTCATGTTAAATTATCACTTACCTAAAAAGAGTTTCGGCCTGGGGACTTAAAGTGTTATGATGAACGGTTGTTTACACCACATGACCAGTCTGCCAAATGTGGTTGGTGAAAATCGGCGAGATTGACCTATAGAATCCGCTAGAAATTCGCTAAGCAAAAAATTACGCACATATCCTAAACAATATGCAAATGTTAAGTACTCACCACTTTGTTCAGCGAAAATTTTATGCCTTCCTCTTCAGTCTCTATAGACATGGGTATTAGAAGAAGAGCTTGGACCAGCTTCTGGTACTTTTGATGTCGATGAATTGTATGCTACCATTGTACCTATTTGCTTTACCACTTGTTTTGGCAATAATCACAGACTGAACTTGTATTCAACCGATTTCTGAGCTTTGATTTGCAAGTCTTAGCTGGCTAAATAGTCTCTCGACTTTAGCATTACATGTAGAGTGAGGGAGGGAGATCTAATTCACAGAGGTAACGAAAAGGATGTACTCCTGTAGCAACCTGGTAATCTTTTACCTCAATCCAAAATTTTACAATTTAACAATTGTTAAGTTGTGCCACTGATTGTCAATTTGATAAATTTTGGGGGGAAGGTAACCTAAAAGTTCAGTTATATCTACTATTGTTTCCTTCACAAGCCTGAGACATTCCACTACTGAAAACAGACATTTTCCTAAAATAATTGAAGTTATCAGGAAATGTTTTTTTTACTCATTACAGACTGGTAACACAAGATATGCAGCGTTGACGAAGATAACGCTCTGCCTTTTCTGATAGTTCTGAGTTGGTGCAGGTCTTTTAAAATTCGTATCCTAACTATTCCCTCGGGTCAGTGTGAGAGGTTGGGTTGCTGAGTACTCTGTCTTCTATTTACTTTACAATTCCGTTTTGTTTTTAATTTAGAGGGAGGAGAGAATAGGTTTTAATTACTAATCATCATCGTGTATACGAAGTCCGCTAGAACTTCCGCCAAATCCAGTGAAAATGCACCAGAAAATCCGCTATCCGCAAAAGGTCTAGGCCATCCACGTTTTAAAAGTTCAATCCGCTAGATTTAGCGGATTTTCCGCCAAACTGGCAAAACTGCACATGACCACACGGCAATCCGGAAGTTGTTTTAAAAAGAATGTGCAATCAGTGACAGGAAACCATATAGTATTATCCCACTTTAGAAGGCATATACAATCTTAAAATCAAATATAATGGCTGTTAGGATAATAAAATTAATAAAAATAAGGTAAATTTATCGCTTCGGTTATCCCTATGTTTTTCCGACAGTTTTAGCCGTGTTTTTAATGATTTTTGGTCTTTTAAACCTAATCTAGCCTAGCCACAGAACTCAAGAACTAATCTAATCTAACCTAACCTAAATTCCTAAGATTTCCAGATGACTGAAACGATAATAATACCAAAAATAATTGTCTTTTGGTGGTATTACTACGTTTATTTATCTAGTTAATAGCTGGAGATTGAAGACTATTTATCATACTGTAGTTTATGGTAACGGGGTGAGGAATATTTGACAATCATTAATTTCATCAGGTTATATTGTTTTGTTGGGTCATGTCATTTTTAAGAAATGGCTTAACATTGTATTTGGTGAGCCACCATAATGATACAAGTAAGAGAAACACATGGAGCTTGTTTCTTTTGTGTTGCATGCATTTTTTTACGGGGATTTGCCCACCCGAGGACAGGTCACCGACCCACATCGGGGCCGTAGATTTCGTAGAACATCCAGATCCCATTTGATTCCCATATCCTGCCACATTATATACTGGAATTCCCATTGCTTAATGGATATAGAAATGCCCAGATAAATAACGTCTCCAAGCAAATAGCACGGATGTTAAAAAATTGGAAAATAGATGAAATATTAAAGAAATATAGAAATTTTTGTATCTAGAATATAACTGTATATGCTATAATTGTTTATATGAGTTATATCTCTATTGGGGATTTATATGAGACCTGAGAGGGACATTCCTGGACTGGGGTGGGGATGACTTATGTCACTTTGTGGGGTATGGGTTGTTTGGTGTTCACTCAGGATGGGATGGAGAAAGGAAACTCACAATGTGCTCTCTGTATACATGCAGCTTGGTGCTGGGAAGGCAGCATGGTTATAAGCGTGATGTAGAGAGAGCTGGTTGGTGAGGATGCTCAGAGGAGGACAGCTTGTGGGTCGCCATGCTCGCCGGCGGGAGCGAGGACCGCCAGGCAGGCGGAGGAGGAGGTGTTGCTGGCTGGTTGGTGTAGGTAGAAAGAGAGAGATCACCACGAGGTCAGGTCTTAAATAGCGGGTGTTGGCGTGGCTTAGTAGTTGACCTCCGTGATGTATGGCGGCGCTGGTTGACCTAGACCACGAGGCACACACTGTGGAATTCGTGGGGTCGGCTACTCAGCGACAAACAGCGTTTGTAGGGGAGAAATCCACTACAACTTCATCCTTTTAAGATGCATTTTTTTATCAATAAACGTATCAATCAATCAAAGCGGGCGAAAAAAAGTAAATACTGAAATGAAAAAAAAAATACAGATCAAGAGTGAGAAACGATGTACATGTTGTGGTGTCTAAGAAAGAGAAACAATTGAGATCCTGCAATTGTGTGTAAATGAGGCAGAAAGTCAGATCAGCAACCTGGGACTTGGTCACAATTATCGTGATGCCATTTGGCAGCAGGGTCTACCATTAGACAACACATTATGCTTCCAATATCTTCCCAGGCGGTAGTACCTCCCTGTTTGATAGCTGCCTACTACCTACTACCTTAGTAACAGTATGTTTAAAAAGTTGTGTAACGAAAACAAGTACTATTAACATTAACAATGACTATGCACTTAAATAGAAGTTATTGAATATTGAGAAAGATCATGATCATTGGCAATTAGATAAATTTTGACTAAAACTACTATTACCTTTACTTTTATCCACTTCACCACTGATTGGGCCCTGGTGTAGACAGACACACTGTTAAACATATGTATACACATGACATTACGTTAACATTGGTTCTGACTCAGTTTTTCATATCGGGAAAAATCTTAATGCTAAGAGAACATTTGGATTATCAAATTAGAACATAAGTCATGCTAGGCATATATGATTGGTAAATCCTGTATTCTGAAATAAAACAATGGTTTCTAGTTACAAGCAATTTAATCTTTATAATTTGCACGTCTGTTTTTACAATATAATATTGTTTTTTAGGAAATAAAAAAAATGCTACAAGCAGTTTTAAACGTTCACTTTCTAGATATACTAACAAGAATATAGGTCAATAAAGATAACACTAAAATTAACAAACAGTTCATATCATGCACATACACTTTGAGTTATAGTAATTCAAGAGCTATTTTGTACCTTTAGTGCACCTGATAGTAAGAACAAGCTGGAGTAAACTTAATCGACCAAAGACGAGCGTAACATAGTGGCATATAAAACAAGACAAATACAACAAAATCTGGAAAGACTGATGAGACTTATGCCATTTTGGATTGTACTCTGAGAAAACGTAAAGTTCATGTTGACTAAATTACGTCAGTGAATAAAGGTTCACAATTATTCTGAGGAGATACTACATAAAATTTCATTTTCTCAGTCTGTGATCACATGTGATTTTAATAGAGGCCTGAAATTGCCCGGCATCTTCATATCCAGGACAGCAGGAACGTAACCAAATTTAGGTAACAGAACAAGAAAATACGATAATATATAAGAAAGGTGAGGAGAGAGGAGGCAATATGAAAGGAAGAGGAAGAAAATGGGAGCCAAAGAAAGTAATTTTAAAATTTTTGGGATGAATTTTGATTTTAAATAATTTTGGACACCAGAAAGCAATTTTTTCAGGCTTTGGGCTGATATGTCGGTTAACTCATACAGTACTTTGAGCGGCTCGTATACCGAGTCTAGAGGATATGGAACAATGTACCAACGTTTAAGGCAGAAAGCTTACCATGGAAGCCACAGAATGCCTAAAGCAGGTAAAAATGTTTAAACAACAATTATTCAAGTACAGCAGATATTATAATATTAATGTTATCTGATCCTCTTGTACAGTACACTAAACAACTCCAGCATCACCAGTGAACCCAATGCTTTCCTGTTCTATTATGCAAGTCGACCAGGTGGCATGAACTCCCTCTATTTTACTAACAAGAACTGACTACACGAATATTCCCAACATTGAACAACTAACTAGTAATAGCACTTCACCGCTTATTATTACTAACACTTAATGAACATGAATCTAATTCACCATAAATATCACAAAGGACTGATGTGAGTCAAATCACCGAGGTTCTTTATGACAAAAATAACTCAGAATTTATTCCATGTAAATTACATATAAAACTGTCTTTTTCTCAAGCTTCAATAAGAACAGCATTTCTTTATGAAATGAATATAGTCATGCACTGTATATTGCTAGGGAAAACAAAAATAACATTCGTTAAGTCTCAATTGAAGTATATTTCTACAGATCGATCATTATTTGATTACTTATTTTTTCCTTACAAACTAATTTTGAGCGAAAAATCAAAATGACGATCATTGATTAATTAACGTTCAACTTATGTAGTATACACTGTATTAACCGGTCTTTATCGTGATATTATCTGATGTGTATCCATTGTTCATGGATTTGAAGTCTTGGGTGTGAAGTTGCCACTTGCCTCAAGACAATCTTGTGTTGCAGCCGAGATTTCAACTTGTAGGCCGTGATGATTATGTTCACGACAGGATTACCTTATTCGTCAATTAACACTTCCCTTGTTCATACAGATCACGTGTAGCTAAGTCTCTTACAAGTATCTAACTCAAATAAGGAAACATGGCAAAACTTAATCAAATTTGCTAAATTTTACCCCCGTATATCAAAGAACTTGGACAGAACAAACGTTCACACAGCGACTCCTGGTAACTCTAATCATCAGCTAATGGGTTTATTTTCATTATAAATTACCATTCCATATTTTCCTTCTTGAAGGTAAATTTGGGACTATTCTCTGAATAAAATTGGTTATACCATCGACGGAATCTGAGGATGAGGCGATCTTCTGACACTAACAGTGGCTGGGACATGTACTGCTTGTTATTCCAGATCATTATGTCACGTTCAAACTGAAAAAAATAGGAATATTTGAAAAGAAGTAGAAATAGGATACAATTTTTACCTTTTAAAATTACAGGCCCTGTGTTAAAGTCAGCGAATTTGTCACTCAATCGCGAAGTTTGTAAAGGACAACCATGATATAAAAACAAAAAACAAAATCCGTTGGTATCGAATTTTAGTTGCTTTAAGTCATAACTGAGAAGGAATGGTATTTAGGCACCAAGATTATTTTACATTAATTTAGGAGAATTTAAGAATATTTTAGTCGTACTCAATCGTAAGTCACAACTGTGAAGGAACATTTATTTTGTATAATAAAATTTTGATTAAGTATCTGCTCTGTGATACATTAAAAAAATAATCCAAAACATTCAGTCTCCGGTGTCCTTGTATTATTAATTTAACAGATTGATAAAAACAACCCGAGAAAGTTTAGAGTTGGAGGAGTGTTCGCCAACCCCCAGACTGACTAAACCATATTTGCTTTGTTACAAGCAAAAGTACAGTACTGAACAGTGCTCTGCTTCAGAGACTTAAAAGATGATGGAAACTCACATGTCGGGCCTCCGATAATAGGACGAACTTGGCATAAGGGGCGATGAAGGACTTTGAGGAGTAAAACTGGTGGACGACTCTCTGCCTGAGAGCCTCCATGGGTGTGACTGTCTGGACGAGCACACCAGAGCCAAGACCAGTGTTAAAGTGCAGGTGGACAACACCCGGCCCGATCTAAAAAAACATCAACACCAACATAATGAATAAGTTTAATGTACAGGGAAAAGCCAAGCAAACAATAAATATAAGTAAATTGTCTGATGTAAAATTCATTTTATATAATATTCTTTTTGTTTATGTATCTGTTCTTTGATACATTACAATTAATCCATAACATTTAGTCTACGGTGTCCTCGTATTATTAATTTAACATGTTGGTTAAACTGTTAAACAAAAGTTTTACCTGTTCAGCCCGAACAGTCATGGTAAAGAGTTTAAATTTGCCGCCGAAGAGAGCGAAGGCGTGTGTAACTCTAAGGTCAGCTATGTGGGACTCAGGGGTAGACCGCACCTGCCACTCACCGTTCCAGGAGTGTTTAGCGAAGTCTAGTAGCTGTAAATGACAGGGAAATCAGGTATACACTCTGGGTTACCTACATCAAAACTTTTCCTTTTTAATTTAAGATATCAGTATCAGTTTCTTCAGCATCACACAAAACATTTATCCTCTTGAAAGTTTAAATTTGCAAAGAAATTCTTGATCATATAAAAGGTAGTACAAATGACAATACGTATAAACTTTGATGCTATAGAGATTATGCTTAGGGTATTTGGTTTAATATAAAACTACAGAGTATTCTTACTCACATTTAGCTATATTTAGATTAGTACTCGTACTAATCATGGTAAAACCTCAACATTAATACTTCAACTCACACTGTATCAATCCTCTCCAGAGTGATATAAGAGGCACCTACCAGGCTGTTGGCGAAGACGTGTCTGAGGTCTGAACCCTTGAATATGCTGGGTACGTGCAAGTGTCCCAGGTGGGCCAGGTCGGCGCCGTTCTCGGGCATCTCCTGGGAAGATCATAACACAACAGTGGTCACGTCCTTCACTCATACAACAACTTTACTTGTTCCCCCTTATACAATGAACTATAAATTCGCCTGCGAATTTATAGTTCATCAAGGATCCTCATGATCATGAAATCATTACCATTACTAAGGGCAGTGATAGAAGTCAACTTTGCTGAGCCCGCACAGAAAACGTGAGGAGGTCCAGCCCTCCAGGAGTCTCAGGAAACCTAAATGCCGCCTCGGATTACCGGAGTTGCTGGGTCAGCATCATGGCTGCTGAACTTATAAGTGATTGACAAGACAGCAAGGTAGCAAGCGGATGACTTTCTTACTAAAAGACCAATGTTTTGTGTCAGAATCTTTATCAATTGGCTACTGCTTGTTGAGGAAGGCAACGAGAGGTAGTAACATTTTTTTTTAATCTTGTCTGAATACATGGCGCAGTTCAAGGACGTGAAGGGTGGAATCCACTAACCTGCTACATGGCAGGGAACTTGAAATGATGTGCAGTAATTACTAATACTACTGTAACAGTTATTATCTTAGACATTAACTAGAAAAAAATATCACAGTATCACTGGAAAATTTCAATCATGTGTCGGACACAAGGCAGTGTAACAAAAGTAAGTCGGGCGTCAGGGAGAAACATGATCATCCTACCTGGATATGGGCGAGGACGTGGTGGACGGTGCGGCCACGGAAGCTCCAGGAGCCGTCAGCAACTTCTGGGACCTCTGGCAGCACCCACAGAGGCGAGCGACCCTCAGCGTCGTGCCAGACAAACACAAAGCCGTTCAGCTCACAGCTCTCCCATCTCTTAACTCGTGCGGTCTTGGGCACTACCGAGGAATACACGTCTTACTCATAGTGATACACTGACACATTTTCACTTTTTACAGTTTACGAATCTTGCGGTTACCATTAAAGTACAGTGTGTAACAACAATCATTAAGCACTATTTAGTAAATTAACTGATATACAGACTGGAGGGACTTGAAGTAGAAGTCATAACAATTTATGTATTACAGATAAATACAGGTATCTCTGTATGATTGGCAATATTTAAAATATATCAACAAAATTTACTTATTAAAAAGTTTATCAGAGGCACAGCCGCCGGATACACTGTTGACTTCCTCGTGTCCAAGGAATTGCTGGTTTGTGCCTAGGGCGCACCTGTCCCAGCTGTGAACTGGCACCTAACTTTACAGTTGAGGAAGTAAAGGCTTCTTATATACCGACGGCATAGTACTGTATCCATACTGTCCCTTACGACCCGTCATGCCTATGGGACCCTTTTTCAGTTAGTTTATCATACTAATACAAGGAACCTGAGGGAACTGTGAAGGGGTGCTAGTGTATGTGTAGGGTGCTGACCTTTGGCAGAATAGGGTATGTGGACACAGGCGCCGTCAGAGCCTCTGAAGAGCCAGCCGTGGAAGGGACACTCAATACAGTTGCCCTTCACCACTCCGCCCACCGCCAGGTTGGCTCCGATGTGTGGACAGTAAGCGTCTGTGACGTGGGCGACGCCGTCCTCGCCACGGAACACTGCCATAGACTCCCCGAACATTTGTACCGGCACCACCTGACAAACACACACACGCACACACACGCGTTATACACAACTCTTCACTCTTGCCAGTTCAGCTTTATAGTTACGATGTTCTTAAAGGAAAACTTATATTTGATCAAACCACAGGGCCTAAATGTAAAATTAAATGAGAAGTAATATCAAGCACTTATCTGTTGGTGGATGATGTGTGAGCAATATCAAATCAATGAATAAAGAAAGAGTTACGTACCTGGCCACGGGCGAGCTGTCTTGACTCGACAGCAGCAAACCAGCCATTGGGGTATATGGGCGGTAGGTTGCCGGTCCTCCTGAGACGTTGTACCTCACGGATCTTCTCTGTTAGGGGCGCTCTCCCTTCTCCCGTCAGGCATCCCCACCCCACCTCCGTCATATCCTGTCAACACCATTTAATTAATATTATTCTTAATCTTACACAAATCCTAACAAATTTCACATAACACGTAGGAATCATCATTGGTTCAGAAGCTTGAAGATATTAATAATTGTATTACCGGTATTACGCCTATGTATGTGGATAAGAACCTTTTGGAGCTTTAAGACTCAAATAAGGGGAACATATTAGCTTTCCTCAACGCTAAAATGTCTAAATGTTTTGGTGGTGTACTCAGTGTTCATTAATGTGGACTATTGTAGTATTTCCTGTCAGAGATCCTGGTGGTGGTGTCTCCAGTTGCTGTTTACATTTATTGTTACCGACACATCATACTCACAAGTTCATAGCTGTAGTTCTCCTGCCCCTAATCTAAAAATAAATAAATCGTGTTTGGATTTTCAAAGATTCTTAAGTAAATATCACACGGAAAAGATCCCGCACCTTAATTTTGTCCCCTAATTTAGTTCCTACTTTTGTTTTGCTACACGTTAACCATGACCTAGGTTAGGCTAGGTTAATGCTAGTTAGATTAGTGATCGGTCAGATTTGGTCGTTATACTTCTATTCATACAGTGATAAAAAAAACGACTTGGCGTGGATTTTCGAGTGCTTGTGTAGAACTTTGTCTTTTTTCTTGTTCTTTTTAACGTTTCTACAGTAAGTTTCTACTTAGGGACAAATTCTTTGCCGCTTGGCCAAACTTTTTCATTCAGAGGGCGCCAGGGAGTAGGTGAACTGGGGTGTACATGACGGTGTGCTGTAGTAAGTAAAAGACGGAAGGCTGCCACTACTAAGATAACATCTGGGACACACGACATGACTGTAGGAAGGAGAAAGTGGTGGGCTGCGTGTATGCATAAATTCATATTGTATGTACAGGTTAGGTGGGCCAACCCCCAACCACACTCTCACTCAGCGTACAAGCACACGACACATGCGGCGCCATAATCCATAGTCAGGCCAGAAAAGGCGCATCTTGATTAAATGTTGTCAAAATGGTTGCACATGTGTTTGGTTTAATCAGTTAATAAAATCCACTCATTGAGAATCAGAGTTATATCAGTCAGGTAAAACTTT
Organism: Homarus americanus; assembly: GCF_018991925.1. Classification (NCBI taxonomy): domain Eukaryota; kingdom Metazoa; phylum Arthropoda; class Malacostraca; order Decapoda; family Nephropidae; genus Homarus; species Homarus americanus. The sequence goes on from NW_024736148.1 coordinate 1,635,878, forward strand.
AAATATATCGTCTTCATTACTGCACGGAATCCAACACCGCCAGTCGCGCCAACACAAACACATGAGCACAGTTCAAACGGGTTAATTTTTTTTCCTCTCATAATTTTCGAACCTTCAAACTAATTTCTCGATATGAAACTGACTAAATTAATCCAGGCCACCCAGGAACATCCTAAATCGTTCTGACGTGCCTCAGCTCCGGATTCTAAAAAAGAAAAAAATAATAATTTTCGAGTTCCTCACCAACTCTGGGCTGGGGATCCATGTTTGTAGTGTCTGGAAAGCTTCGCCGTCTAGCAAGGCTGATACATGATGCAATAAAGTGCTTCCTCAACGTCCTAGTTACGAGCATCTATCTAATATACCATAGGACTAGGCGTGTGTGTGTGTGTGTGTCTGTTTTGGGCAGCCAAAACGGCACAATTGTTTTTCATCAAACTTGGTGGAAAAATCGCAAAAAAATCGTAGAGTGGAACAAACCTGGTCCCATGTCGATGGTTTCTTTAGGAAGGCATTAGTTAACAATTTTATTTACGATGGAAAACGATGCAAGTCTACGGACTTGGCGCACCCTAATTAACCATGCAAGTCTACAGACTTGGCACACCCTCATTCACTGTACGCTGTCACGAGAGTTCAAACTCTCACAAGGGAACGAACGTGTCCGCGATCACTTGTTTTCATCTATAGCCACTGAGTAAGATAATCTTATACAATGCTACTTCACTATCTAGTGTTCAGTGAATTTTGTCAGCAACTATGTGTCTGTGCTACTGATGGCATTAGGCTTAGTCAGGCTAGGTGTGGACTACATTAACTTACAGGTGTATACGGCTTAGGTAGGTTATGCTGTTCTTCAGTGTTACGTTAGGTTAACTTAAGTAGCGGTACGTTTGTTTATAATCACTCGCATATTAGATTGTCAGGTTATATTATTCTGGGCTAGTTAAAAATTAATTAATTTGGGGTATACTATACGTGAAAAATTCTTGAAAGAAAAGAAAAATCATTTTTTTTAATGCGTCCGAGCAGCGCCTCTCCTGCCATGTCCCAAACGACTTTTGATTTCGGTGGAGGGAGGGAAGAGTGGCGAGTAAACGTGTCTCAGACAGCCAGACAGACACACAATAAGATGAGCATCCGGGTTGCTGGGGAACGCCCAACACTCACTCACTCATCCCACAAAGTGCTATGTAACACGACGTCGTACAACCGTTTTTGCCACTCAGAAAAAGGCAAAAACATCAGAAACGTGTTTTTGAGCTGACGAAAATTTGCCTGACAAGATAAACAGACGTCAAATGCGTAGTGTACGTTGATACTCTATACTATATTTCTAATTAAGAAATACTTTAGGATTTTAGTTATAAGAGCTCGGTCTTTTATTCTTGAGCAGCTCGCACGCACGTTCCTAAACTACTAAGCTGGCCGTCAGTCGCGTCACCATACTCAATACAGTATACAGTATGTAATTATGATTCACCGTTAAATATGAAAATACCTCGTATTGCTAAAATATGTATGGCTTAACAATTTAATTTCATTAAGAGACGATAAGCAAGTGTTCGATCAGTACATGAGAAAATATAAGTGTACTTCTACTTATGTATTAAGCTCAGTGGACAAAATATTGGCGTCCAGTAATGAACGTTGTAAATTTATAATGTTTGAACATTTTAACTTTGAGATCTTATTTGTGTATTTACTGCACTATGTCCAATTCTTTCAACATAATTTTGTATTTCTTCATCTCCTTAACATCTCGTGTATCACTGGACGTGGTGAACCTCTTTTTCTTTTATTCAACTGATGTTTCTTGTCTGGCATAGACTCACATGCAAGCACTAGTACTTGTCACACAAACACACACCACAACCGCATCAAGCCCATACGAGCACGTACTGATCGCTACAAGAACAGCCTAGTCCCAACCATTGTAAAAATTATCAACAACTCGTAATCAACCAGTGTGTTCACTACCAGTCAATCTTAATCTTACCTTTTTGCACTATTACTGCTAGACTAGTGTTAATTGTAAAGCAACGCAGTGTTTCCTCTATACTACGAGTAACATAAAAGTAATCTTAGCCACACTAGCAGCTTCTTCCTTGCATTAGATCTTACGTTGTATTCGACAGTAAATAGCAGCACCAACCCAGCACCACCAAAACTGTCTTAACTCAAGAACTCTCATACTAACACCATAAGGCCCCGCGTATTAAACACAATATCAATGTATCACTTGAAACTTACCCGTTATTTATGTACATGCCCACTTCTTACAACTCTCACAACTAACTGGTGTACACTGGATTCTCACAATATAAAAGAAACGCGGAAGCTCTCATGCTGTTCAGGTGTTTCACATACGACCTTGAAGAGGCAGCCCGGCCCCGACCAGATACCTGCCACCCGCTCCCCCTCAACAGCGACTGGCCCCGAAACCTGCCTCGTCTTCCAGGACAAAAAATAAACTCTTGCAAATGTCTTTTTTTTTTTTTTTCGGGAGTCTTACTACAGCGAAGACTATGGAGGTATGAGAGCGTAAAAAAACTCAAGTGTGTCGCCTGTTAACAAGATGTACCTGTGTCAAGTTTCTCTGGATCCCATTATACTATGTAGGATTTGCTGCCTGTGGCACTGTTGATCGTCTGGACAAAGAAACAACACAGATAGAGGACATAGAAGCCACCCTCGCCCTCCCCCTTAACCATCTCAAAGCTTGGATGTACACCGCACGAGGCATGCCGAGAAGTAATGGCTCCTAGTTTTTTCTTTTAAAATGGATTCACTGAGTTGAATAAAGTGAAGTACAATCAATTTGTTCTTCCCTCCCATTGCTGTGAAGTATCTTAGTTCTGCCGCCACCAGACCAGAAGACTCACAACTACAACAGTCAACATGGCGGACGGTGACTATAGGCACTGTCAAATGTGGTTAATAAAGCGAATGAAAGATGTGTATGGTGATGATTATGTTGCCATGAGTACTGTTCGTGGTTGGGCGTACTGAACTGTATGAACCATGAGTGTACTAACGAGTTGTTAGTGCGAATTATCTAAGACGTTAGTAACGACTCAGGTAATTCGCCGCCTGGCATCGCTGTCTTGGGTCACACACCATGCAGCCCAGTCCTGGCTCCATCATTTCCACTAATTCCCTAAACTTAACAAACATCTTCAAGACAGCTGTGACTCCTCTAGTGAAGGCATCCTGGAACTACTTGAGCGTTGGCAGAAGTGTGTGGACCGCAGAGACGATTATGTTGAGAAGTAACTACGTTAAACTTAAAAATTAAGTACGTCACTGTAAGTATCTGTTTTTGTTTTATTATAATGTTTCATTCCGTTTCAAAATTATAAATTATATATCAATATGCATTACTTTTCAGCGCGCGCGAACCTTGTGTGTGTGTGTGTGTGTGTGTGTGTGTGTGTGTGTGTGCGTGCGTGTGTGTGTGTGTTTAATGATCAATCTCCAAGGTAACAACACTGCAGCAACTAGTGTTGTTTAGAAGAAACGTTAAGCTCAAGGCAGCATATACAGGTTAAGTAAAGAGGTGGCGGTCTCAGCGCCTGGGATGTTGCAAACGATCTCCAGACAAAAACACTGCGGATGTGTAACTCCCATAAAAACCTTTTTGAGAAACTGGGATGAAATGTCACTAAACACGTCACACTGGCCACGACTCACGTCACTAGCGCCATGAAAGAAAGTTTTATATTTTTTATATATATGAAAAGAAGAGCTACAGGTCGAGAACTATCCATTCAAACATTTGAACCCTAATCATTTACAGTCAACCCACGGCCGTGAGCCACGTGTGCCTGGCGTCACGTCTCACACGGGATGAAGAGCAGTACATCTTCTTTTTACAGGGACACTTGTGCACCAGATTGTGTTTTTTACCACAAGTCGGCGGGGCGATGGTTATACTGACTTAAGGGAAACATTTATTAGAATTAAATCAATAGTTAAAAAAATATGTTGAAAAATATCAAATATGTTAAAGAAAGAAATATATACTCGTGTGAGGTGAGTTTGATGATGCAACAAGACTAATATTATAAACCACATGAATAAAAACAGCACAGGAAAATATTGTCGCGAAGCTTGACTCCCGATCCAGTTACCCTCAAAGTTTTATAACATTATCAACAGACACACGATAATGCTTAAACCAGAAACGTCAAAACATCTTGGCAAGTTTATGTCCAAATTTCAGAAATGTACCCCACAAGATTATATTATGTGTACAGTATTTCATATATTTTTTGTGAATGTGTGTGTGTGTGTGTGTGTGTGTGTGTGTGTGTGTGTGTGTGTGTGTGTGTGTGTGTGTGTGTGTGTGTGTGTGTGTGTGAATAGTATACTTCAGTGCTTTGATGATCTAAATTATCTCTGAAATAGAACTAGTTCACTCGGAGATTATAAAAGAAAAAAGTCCAAAGTAAGTTGCAAGGAGCACATGAAGCTCGGGACTGACGCATGATGGGCGTTGTGAGAGGGTGGCAGGTGGGCGGCGAGGGGTGGTATAAAACAGTAGGTGTTGAACATAGTGTGGTCGGTGGTGTTATAATTCAACTTTATAAACAACTTTCTTCATTACAGTGATCAAGAGAGTAACTCGAGGGCCTCCTCAAGCTGCCCCACCCTCCAACACCTCACACACTGATACCTTTCAAAGAGAAGAACTATTTACAAGAACATCATCCTGTTCACCTTCTATTACCTGGAGTGTACACTGTAATATGAACTACCTGGTTAAGCTGTGTTTTATATTTCATTAGGACTCATCACGTACTAAATGTAGCTTTTATCGGTGAATATTTGATTATTGGTAAATGCTTTAAAAATTATTCAACATAAACGAATTAAACTCTTAAAATTTATTTTATAAATTAAGTATTATTTAGTATATGGATTCTTAATTTTGTTTTTAAATTTCCTGAATATACCAAAGCATAATTTTTAAAACATATATTTCACCCAGGAAACACACGGAGCGAAATCCAGAATAATGTGTGAATATAGCAATACATATTTAAATACACATGTACTACCTACAGTCACAAAGGTAGTTGTGTGTGTGTGTGTGTGTGTGTGTGTGTGTGTGTGTGTGTGTGTGTCCTCCTTTTCAACGTCGATCAAAGTCGGTGGACACACGAACACTCAATGTAAACCGCGTATAGCACAATACTCCGCATCGCCAGTAATGTCAAATCTTCGTGACTGGGTTCCTGATCAAAGAACCTATAACTTATTCACAAATTACGTAAAATCATCACGGTCTGAGTCATCTGTAGTGATTATCTGTCTTATTAATAAACAAAAAGGAATATATTGCAATTCTACGATAGCAAAACGTTAAAATCATCAGCGAAACAATAAAACATTATGTTGAAAGGAAGACAAACAGTGAATCTCTCGGTGAAAATAATCCCTTTTGTTCCAACTTGATATGCCAGAATTTAGGAGGTGATCAGACGCCCCCCTTGGTCCACCTACCAACTACACATACAGATATGATTAAAAAGCACTAGAGTTCGGAAGAGTTAACCGTAAAATGGAATATATAACCAGTAAATGATAAAAAGAAGAAGTGCACGATGGTCTTGAAAAGAATTAGCATAACAATAGTAGAGGTCAGCGTTCAGAGGCATCAAGGTGACACAGGTGCTCTCCCCAGACTTGCTCAGGCTCTTCCCCGACACCCTTGTTTCTGGCCCAACTCCTGCACACCTCACCTCACCACACTACTCTTCACCACACCACACTTCACTTCACCACACCACTCTTCACCACACCTCACCTCACTTCACCACTCTTCACCACACATCACCTCACCACTCTTCACCACACATCACCTCACCACTCTTCACCACACCACACTTCACTTCACCACACCACACTTCACTTCACCACACCACACTTCACGTCTATATATAACATCCCCTTCTCTCTACTCTCACTGCACTCCTAACAATTAACTCCCTACAACCCCCCTCTCACTCCTCACCCCTCTCATCTATGCCCTGTATCTAGTTCTCCTCTCATTACATTCCCCACTCAACTCCTACCCCCTACTTAACTCCCCCCCACTCAACTTCCCCCACTCAACTCACTCTTCTTATCTTACCCGTCATCTGTCCCAACACTACTCCCGCCCCTCACTCCAATCTGTTATCTGTCTCTTTTTATACACTTACCACTCCTCCCGCCCCTCATTCTTCCCTGTCATCTGTCGCAGTCTTTACTCTTGCATCTTATTATCACAAGCTTCCTATGCGTGGACCTCACTGTCAAAAAGCTAAAGAAGTCTATGCCAACCTGTACACCGCAACTAGAGGGAAACAGATGAAGACTTGATGATACGGGATCTTTATTATTATCAAACTACAGTGAAGAGATACGGAAAGGATAAGCGTAACATTATTTTTAATTAAGAGATACCATGTAGCCTTAAACACACGGTAACTAGGAGAGGACAAAGAGAGGGAGGATACAGGGAGATAATAATTCATTGAAAATTACCATATAAATAGATAATAGTTCGGTATGTGTACGTAAACAGTGGTGTGTGTGTGTGTGTGTGTGTGTGTGTGTGTGTGTGTGTGTGTGTGTTTGTTTTAAGTCGATTCAACCAAATGGCCCAAGGATGCAAGCAAGGCGTTAAAGACTCATTTACATTAAGATCCTTGGAGTGTCAAGTGGTATTACATAGCAGAGACAAAACTGATAAAAACTTCTTGTACAGGTTTATATATAGACATCAAACAGACAACTTAAAAAAAAAATAATAATTCTTCCTCTCTTCCAAAAATAGTGACTCAAAAGAACTAAAGACCAATTAGTTTTCTATTAGTTACGAATTAGATTTTTAAGCATTTACCCAATAGACTTTAGTGCTCGATTTCAATCAAACGAGAACACAGGAAGGGTTTACAATTATACACAGTACTACACACCACTTACACCAAGCTCTACAAAGATGCAATACCTACAAGAATTATATCTATATTTACTGTTCTTTGATTATAGATTTTAATGTCAGGAAAAAATAGATTGTAATGTGAGGAAGAAATAGATTGTAATGTGAGGAAGAAATAGATTGTAATGTGAGGAAGAAATAGATTGTAATTTGAGGAAGAAATAGATTGTAATGTGAGGAAGAAATAGATTGTAATGAGAGGAAGAAATAGATTGTAATGTCAGGAAAAATAGATTGTAATGTTGGGGAATTGAAATATCTCACATAAATTATTAATAATATATACAGAAGTGCTATCTCTATGATCTTGTGTAAATATATAGTATTGAAGTCAAAGATCAGGAGTAGCCTATTACATCAAGGTGACATTATTGTTCCATAGCTGTTTAGTTGAGATTATGAGTGTTAGTATTTTTTGAGCCAATCGATGGGATAAAACTGATTTAAATATTAACGAAACATACATAGAATATTTGTTTTTATTTTTCGAATATTATACCTAGATCAAACCTAGATCTTTTAGAGGTCAACGATTAATAAAAAAAATAAAGAAATCAATGAATATATATATATATATATATATATATATATTTAGACAGTTAAGAATCACCCATGTAATATTAATCAACTGAAATAATATGTTAAAAGGGGGACAGAGTAACTTCGGTTAAATGATTCACCTACCCAAGACTTACACGTTTGGCCTAATTATATATCATCACTACGAATATGTAAATGTCAAAATAAAACTGGTAAATTAATGTAAATTCGATACATAAACTAAAACCAACTGGAAGCATGGAAATATGATATACACTCAGGGTCAAAAGTTCACTCCCGCCCTAAACGAAGCAGTATCGACCCCTAATGAGATGAAACAGTCAGCGTAAGTCAGTAGGTCAATTTTTTTTAAAGGTAAATCGACTTTTATCTCTATTTAGCGTAACATATACAGGTGTGTGTATGTGTGTGTGTGTGTGTGTGGCGATCAAGATAAAAGTGACACAAATTAAACGTTCTTTATATCAGATGTTTCAGGTGTTTGCGAAGGTTTTCACTGAGTGTTTTGTTGTGTGGTGGCCTGTGAAAGTGTTTATTTTTACCCACAGTGACGACACACACACCTCCTAAATATAGTAAGGGACTATTTTCATACCAAGGTCTCAATGTGTGTTGCTAAGGAGCGTAAAATAATGATATTCTTTGAGTATAGTTGCACCATGAGGCCTCTTGAGGTATTGCATGCAAATGAGCTGAGGGCAAAACGTCGTAAGCTTCCTTGTTCTCGTGGACACAGGAAAAGCGACTCTATACGGGTAGGTTACAAAGGCCACCTGAGATTATCCGCATCCTAAACAATATGAGAAAATTATAATATAAATAAAATCTAATACAATATAACATAGTATAACATATACTCGAAAATCTATTTGTACCTTTTGTAAGTGAAAAATCATTCGTTATTCTATACAATATAAAGTGGAAACACGTTCACGATTGTCACTGTCACTCATCGTGGTATTTACGGTCCTGAACAGAAGGACTCGTTCATCTATAAGCGACATCCAGCCTGAGGCCATTCCGGTTTTTCACATCAATGATACTTAGTCAAACCTCATGTCCCTGTTCAAAGAAAGTCCAGGCTAACCTAACCTAATCTAACCACCCGTGTGACCTTGGGATAAAGAACAAGATTCATAAACATCGTCGATGCTATTTTGTTTCCTAAATGAACTGGTGCTAACTAAACGTATCTAGTAACGACCCTTTCGCTACATCAGAGTTTTAGATACTTCAACTGGTAACATTATTAAGCACAGTTTACAAAAATCGACACAACTTCTGTTTATGCTTGACTCATTAACTTTCCTAAACGATGGTAATGTATTGTTGCAGAAAGACTTTAAGAATTTCTATATACAAGTACCATAATGCGTTTAGTACATGTCCTAATCTTGATTAGTTGAGACAATAGAATCACTGTCACATGACATCCCGTAACAATAGATCCACATGAATTGTTATCAAACTTATCTTTCCCTACCAGCTACCGCATCTTATAGCGCCGATACTCATGCAAGTTTCTCTTACCGACTATGAAGCACAGTGAAACATGAGGTATTTTAGGACAGAAAGGCTTATAGTGGTAGTTTCACCCCCAAAGTACCTTTCCAAATGAGTGTCAAAAATAACAGAATCATCCACGATATTTCTTTTTTTTACTTTAAGTTTTAAGTATTTATGAAAGTAAGACTATAAACAGTAGGGTTAAATTTTTATTTTTGTTTTTAGTATGTAATAAGTTTCGTCCAACTGTGGATTGGTACATCATGAAAAACAAATTCGAAAGCTTTACCGGAAATCAGATCGAAGGGAAGGTTTATCACTCGCCAGGAGACACAGGAGTTTATTGTGTTGCTGGACGTGCAAGGGTTCGCTGGCGTGCAGGTATAGAAGAACCGTACAGTATTGTATCTCAGTGTTTGAAACTGTCCTCTAGCTCACCTTGTACCTGTCTGCCTCACAACAGAAATCACCCACCTCACTCAACTGTATATCCCTGCCCCCTGTACCCACTATATCTCTGCCCTTGTGCCGACTATCCCTGCCCCTGTACCCACTATATCCCTGCCCCTGTACCTACAATATCCCTGCCCCTGTACCTACTATATCCCTGTCCCTGTACCCACTATCTCTGCCCTTGTACCCACTCCCGCTGTGTCCCTCCCGCTGCACCTACGACCCCTCACACTCACTATTAACATGTCGGTCAGTCTTATGGTTCTTGTTGTTAAGCGTCGACTGTTGCGAGGCACACAAATAATACTGGTAGGTGAATATATAGTAAGTAATGGATTACTTATTCTTTTTTATATAGAAAACGTCCATTAAGAGAGAGAGAGAGAGAGGTTATTATCTAACATGTTTTTATAATGTAAATGTATTCTTTTAAAGGAAGCCATTTACTCTAATTATATTCGTAATATAATATTGATCACAGAAAATGCGCCAGGCTTCGTTTGGATTATTCTAAAGAATTATTGTAAACTTGATCTGCCCAGCGTTTCCCCGGTCTCGCATCAGTACCGGGCCGAGTTGACCAGGGTGTAGAACGAGGTCCGTGCGTGTTGCATTAGCTCCTAGGCCCTTCATCTGTCAGGTTTATCAGGCACCGCTCACCAGTCTTAGTTCTTGTATCGCAACCTTTAAATTGTCAGAAAGCTGATACGTGTGGTAAACAGGGAAGGTATTTGGACGTTTAGACATCAATATTTGGATTATGTATTTGGAATAAGAGTAACTAGTATGACCTGTTATAAGAATAACGTCACTTAATAGCATTGACATAAATAAATTTTAGTTATGAAACCATTTACCGTTTTTTTTAGAATTTTTATCTTTAGTGAAAACTAGAGACAAGTTTCACTAAAGACAAAAAAAAACTAGAAAAAAATAAAAAAATTATTCTCGTAAATGAAAAATATAAGTTTATCTGTTTTTTGCTATAAATTACTGGAAATTAATCCATATAGGGGTAAAATTTGCTCTGTTTCATTTAAGACGTCTTTTCTATCATACGAGACTAGGCAAGGTTAATTTAGATTAGGTTAGGTTTTGTATGAAACTATTCCTTTTTGTGCAGTTTTATCATCTAAATGATCGTTTATGGCCAGTCAGACGTTCCCACAAAAGATAAATTCATAGAAATTATCGGTAATCTCGGTGTGTGTGTGTGTGTTCATTTTCTAAACGTAAATCCAAAAATACCCAATTTTAGAAATCCAGCCCGTGTAATATGACCGCCCTCAAACGCAACAGCAAGAAAAAGTAAAGTAAATTTTTTTGCCACGCATGGTGTGCATTCTTGTAACCGGGGGGAAAAAGCTTGATTTTTTCCATACTGTGATAAGTACCAGCTGTTTTTGCACAGGCCACGCAATATCCTCTCGACCAATCAGCGATAACAATATTAAGCATTACAAGGCTGTGTGTAATTTTGAAGTTTTAGGTGTTTTGAGTAAATCTATGTACAGTATCTATTATGTTGCCCACCAACACTACATCTGCCGATCTTTAAATAGCTGTAGATTGGATACTTTAGTGATCTACTTTAGTCCATGAGAGTAACGTGACCAGTTCATTGTTGGTCTCGATGCTCCTACAGTTAGTGTCAGCGAAAGCACTGGTATTGGTCGTCCTCCCCTCCCAGCGGTCTCTAAGTTAGATCGGAAACCGCACTGGTGAAACTCTCGAGCCCCTTCAGGTGTCGCCTGTATGTGACCCATGTCTTGCTACCATACACCAGGGAAGGGAGAACCACTGCTCAACAGACGAAAATCTCTGTTAAGCGTTCCAACTCCTTACAGCTGAAAGTGCAATCTGTCAAAGGCTTTAGATGCACGTTTAATTCGATGTTGGATCTTCTCGTCGGTGTCCGCTGTGGTGGACAGGTGGGAGCCAGCGTGTTAGATGGGGTGGCTCCGTGAGCCTGGATGAACGGTGAGGGTATGCCTGAACCAGAGGTGGGCTGGAATAGAATTTGCGTCTTGCGTATGTTCACCGGTGGCCGAAGTGAGCATATGCATCTACGCGGGTGCTCAAGATCTACTGTAGGTCATATTCCGTGTGAACGATGAGGGTGAAAGCGTCTGAAAACTGAAATTAAGTGATGGAAGCGGCCATTACCTTCGTCCATGCCTGGAAAAGTCTCTTTATCCTTTGTTGGATGCACACCTCACCGGTAAATTGGCGTTGGGGGAAATAGGTAGGGGGAAAAACTGTGGGCACCAGCGCACACCTACACGCACACTATCTATATATTATACTGTATATGTCACGCTAAATAGGGATAATCGCAGACTGAATTTTAAGAAACAACTGGTCTTTTTGCCAAACAGGGATAACTTTTTGTTTCTAGTGGTACTTAATGGAAAATAATTTATATATGGTAAAATTTGCCTTCTTTCATTTAAGACGTCGTTTATCTTCATCAGATAGGTAAATTATACCTAAAGTAGGTTAGGTTAGATTAGGTTTTGAATGAAACTATTCACTCATGCGACTTATAATGATCTCACATGATAGTCTATAGCTAATCAAAAGTTTCCAAATAAAAACACACTCAGAAGTTACGCTCTTAGGCAATTATCCCTATTTAGACTACCTCGATAAACAACAGTGGCGCTACTAACGTCCCCAGATAATGCTGTTAAAATTTACGATAACTAAGCTGGTAAACCCCTCAGATAAGGCTGTGTATTAAATATTGAAGTCAGTGTCTTGATAAGTGTTAGCACCACGCTGGTTATCTGAGTAAACATCAATCTCACCTAACATATTGATACTGACTGTATGTAGAACTGTGTAGAACTGTGTAGAATTAACTGTGTAGAACTGACTGTGGATAACTGACTCTGTAGAACTGACTGTGTAGAACTGACCTGTGTAGGACTGACTGTAGAACTGTGTATATCTGTGTAGAACTGAATGTGTAGAAGTGACTGTGTAGAACTAACTGTGTAGAACTGACTATGGAGAACTAACTGTATAGAACTGACTGTGTAGAACTGACTGTGGAGAACTGACTGTGTAGACTTGACTGTAGAACTGACTGTGTAGAACTGACTGTGTAGAACTGACTGTGGAGCCACCTTATGAGAAAACCTAAGAACAAATTACACTTAACGAAATCACATGCGATAATCTCCCATGAATTATACTCCTGGTCCTGGAAATAAGATTGGAATATTTTTTATACTAATTTGAGAATCTTTAAGCTTCTATACACTAAGTTATCGCTGATCTTGATGGTGTGATCTGTGAGTCTGTGCAGGAGGCTCACGACGAGGTTAAGGTCTACTCAAACTTTATCATCTTCGCCTCTGGTCAGGTCTTTAGGCACTTGGAGGGAGCTGACTTGATTTTTTTTATCGATTTAATCCTCGGGTTAACCAGGTTGTTGTAGAAGTCTATTGTGTTAGACTCATTACATGTTATTCTTCAGCTTATTAATCGGTCGGTCGGTGTGTTTAGTTATTAAGTATTTTTGGTATAAGTTCTGTACTTGAACATGTGTCAGTGTTGATCAAGGTTGGTATTAAATGGGCTCACACTCGGTGCCGTCGAACATTCTCTGGCAGGTCATTCCAAAAGTTGATAGTTCCTACTCAAAAGAAATTAGGTCTGGCTGTTTCTTAGTGTCACTTCATTATAATCGTCGTCCTACCTCTGAAGTTCGATGAAGGTAAATATATGTGTACTGTAATACAGACTGAGTTTGTGATTGTCTGTAATTACATACTTGGTAAGTCTCCTCTTAGATTTGTCATTCTACCTGCAATAACGTCTGAACTAGTCCATATTTAAAAAAAAGTCAATGCACAAGTCCGCTACAAAGCCCCAGTGTGTAAGATGTTATTCAACGAGACATTTGAAGTTTGTCTCGTAATCCGTCTATCCAACACAGTGAGTGGTCACATTTCCTAGAGGATCGTGACCAAGTTACGTGTCAATCGTACAGTGACTAACCTAAAATTGCCACCGGGCGTCAGCCTGAACCATGTCATGCACAAGAACAATATTACCTGTCTTGAGTGTTACATGGTCGACACGTTACGACAAAGGATGTCACTGGGCTTGTAACTGCAGAAAACGCGTATCCTCCTGAGGTGCGACAATGTGTCATTGTGTGGGGGCGCGCGGTGCTGGTAGGCCAGGGGGTGAGCAGCCGCCCTCCACGATCATGTCCGGCGCCCCTCACCCTTTACACCACATTGCCAAATCCTACACTTACTCTTTGTTTCCTCACACGCCCCCGATGCTCAGTTTGTCGCAACAGTTCGGGTAATACAATATTGTTATGTCTTGGTGGTGTGATGCGCTCATGTGTTGTAAAGAGGTACTGACACTTGTGGGGCAGCTGCCTGCCGGTGAGGCCGGGAATACATCACCTACTACCCACTACTTACCCTCTTCAGGGTATATAATGACTAACCAGATTTTGATGTGTTCCTATGACGTACACATGGCTGATACCTCGGTGTTTAAACGTTTTTACGATAATTACGCGCACCACCCACACACACAAAACAACCTCACGATGGAAACATTCGGTATATCTTTGATAACAAATTGTGGCATATATGTATACATTTTTATCTCAGTAACTGTGCTCCCAAACCTTGATGGACGGAGAATAATATAAACTTTGCTGTAAGTGTTGAGTGTGTGAGCTGGCTACTATGATCTCCCATCCCGACAAGTGTAATACTGAAGAACTTTTGCTCTTCAGTATTGTTAGTTGTCTCTGACTCAAAAAATAAAATACAATATTATATCAATAGCTTAATAACGTATAACACATGAACATAAAATGAGAATGTATAACAACAGCTTAATAATACATAATAAAATAACTAACTAAAATACTGGATGAAAAATTAAGGAAGGTTTTTACTGGGAGACAATTAATTAAATGTTGAAGTGGGATTTACCTCAACTGGGTCAAGAGAGTTAACAGAAACAACAACGAGTTATAATTAAAATCTAGGTGAGGGCTTAGGCTTATCCAGCTCTTATCAAACGGAGATAAGGCGAGTTGGCAGAACAAAATGGAAGAGAAACACCATCGAAGTTATCATTATTTAGACTCTTAAGGTTAGACTCACTGAAATCTATCCAGGGTTGGAATGCGAGCCTGTAGAGAAGGAAGGTGATGAGAGCTAGAGTGAGGTAGGTGAGGAGCGTCCAGGTAAAGACTTGACCGGACACCAGCGGTCACCTCCTTCAGAGAGTCACCAACATGTGGGCCAGACCGAGTCCAGCATCGTCGTGTTGGTGTGTAGGTTAACACCCACGATAGCAACGTCTCCACCAGCATCTTCATCTATGTCTGCAATTATTAAACACAGAGTCTTGTTTACATCAACGAAAATATACCTTAAGGTACTATATATAACAAGAATATACCTAAATGACATGTTAAATACCCCGTTTGACCTTTAATTCAGCCTTGACCTTCGACACAGATTTGAATTTGATGTTGTGTACCTCGGTCAAGGATGTTACATTGATAAGTTTTAACACAATATCTTTATCGATGTATGTTAAGATCAAATGGAAAAGTTTACAGACGGACACTGCTACACACACACACACAATACGTCCCCTCAAAGAACAAATAAAATGACTCGTAAATTCTCTCAGACATAACAATCAAATTACTGTACTGTTACTGACAAGTACCTGTATGGATTTCGGTTCGAAGCTAGAAAAATATTTTGTTACTCTTCTGCTCAGCATTACCCCTCAGCAGTCAAGTACACTCAGTAAAGTACACTCAGTCAAGTACATTCAGTCAAGTACACTTAGTAAAGTACACTCAGTAAAGTACACTCAGTCAAGTACACTCAGTAAGGTACACTCAGTCAGGTACACTCAGTAAAGTACACTCAGTAAAGTACACTCAGCCAAGTACACTCAGTAAGGTACACTCAGTCAGGTACACTTAGTCAAGTACACTCAGTAAAGTACACTCAGTAAAAATACACTCAGTCAAGTACACTCAGTAAAGAGTACACTCAGTAAAAATTACACTCAGTCAGGTACACTTAGTCAAGTACACTCAGTAAAGTACACTCAGTAAAGTACACTCAGTCAAGTACACTCAGTAAGAACACTCAGTAAAGTACACTCAGTAAAGTACACTCAGTAAAGTACACTCAGTCAAGTTCACTCAGTCATATAAAACTTGAAGAGAAAGTAGCAACCGATTGAAATATGTTAACAAAGTATATTTTTTAATAAAGAACCAATTCATAGAGTAGATATGTAAATGGTCTACCTATGACATGATCTAACTAATTGCCATAATGATCTGTATTACTTACTTACTATTGAAGCCGGAACTAGTTATTGGCTGCTACGACACTTCAAAAATGCATTTTTCACGCGCAGAAAGCATACACCAGTCAGGTCAGGCAAGGCGAGGTTTGGTTTGATCAACTTAGTTACAGAGACAAAGAAGATAAGTACTGGGTCACAAGAGAAGCGTTTATAAAATGTCTATCACTGAATCATCGTAACATACAAACACAGAGTATCATCATATTGTCAAAGATGAATCGAAATATTAGTGAAAATTTGAGATACTACACATTAACTTTTAAACTGACTCCTGACCTCTGAACCTTTGGTAACAAGCTCACCAAAATATTTTTGTATTCCAAATTTTTGCATTGGAAGTTATTTATAAATTCCTAAAGGCGTTTTATGTATTTTTTCGGAAAATGAGACTATGAGAACACCCACACTTAGTGCCGTAGTTATATGTAGACGCAACACGAAGAGAGTCGCTGAAATGATATGGAAATACACTGAAAGTCCAGTATCAATGTAGATGGGCTCCGTCGCCCCCCAGACAGAGGAAAACTGTGCACGGATCTGAGTGACTCCTGACTCGGGGAAGAATTGTGGAGAGCGACAAAACCTAGCAACGTGTGGGAGTGTCCGGCACTATGAGGAAAACTGGTGTGAGCGGCTATAACACACACTATGCATCCCTGGGTTACCCGTTAACCCACCCACGTTATCACCAGCTGATTGTTACTTATCAGTACCACGCCAACCTGGCGGTGACACATCTGACCGGAAATAGCCGGGTGAATCAAGGCCTCTGACGATACAGACGCATTACATAGAGAGATAACTACTTACATTAATGTACTGTACCCTTGTCATTATTACTGACAAATACTTCCAATACCTGGAAACCGTAATAATCTTACCTCAGCGGGGATAAAAAAAAAGAGGCAGCACCCAGAACAAGAACACATATAATTATTTTATGGGAATGTGATAACTTATCTAATATAACATCTAAACTTCAACATAAGGATGGTACCTAGAATGAGGTTAAAACAGCATTAAAACGCTACAGTAACTAGAGACGTTTATTCAAATTTAATCAGAGTGCAGGTACAGTCGACCTCACACTACAAGAATAATAGAGAATAATAGACCAACTTGTGGCGGTCAGCTGTTGGAAATAAACTGCGTTACACTGTCCAGGATTTAGAAGACATGCAAATGTATTATGTACAGTAGATGGTATTAGGTCAAGTTTACTGTGGCGAACTAGACTCATAAATGTCAACAATATACTAAAACATAACAATATTTGCCAGCTCTGTCGACAGTACAGAGGAACTTGACAGATTTCGAGGACAAATAACAAAGTTTTGGAGACATCAATTGACAATTACTATTAATAAATACATACTTACATATATACATACATACATACATACATACATACATACATACATACATACATACATACATACATACATACATACATACATACATACATACCACAACTATTATGACAGACAATACAATAGAACCTCACCCACCATATACAGTATGTGACAATGTTAACACAGCCCTCGTACTATCAACACACACACACACACTATAACCTAACACTGACTTAAATCACGGAACTAAACTATCATCTCGGGGTCATATAAGGGCATCAGGAGCGAGCTTTAGCGACACACCACAGTCGACCCTCAATGCTGATTCACCCGATTAACAAGTGTATGAATGTAACTGTTGTCTTTGGCTGTTAGAGTAGGTCGAGAAACGTGAGTAAGACAGAGGGTTAAGATAAGAATGATTATATTGTGAGTATAATGATGGAAATATTTATAAACAATTATTAATAATTCTGACTGGGTTTATCATGACCACATACATACATACATACACACATACATACATACACAGTTATATATACAAAAACACACACAGACAAACATACACAATAGACCACACACACACACACACCCACACACGTACACAGAGAAACATACATACAAACATATCGCCAGGAAGACAGCAGCAGGGAGATGTAGGTGTCATATGATAACAGATGTTTCACAACGATGCAACAATGTGTACGGCCATCCTCAGGGAGTGAAGAGGAAGGAGTAGGAGGCAGAGGAGGAGGAGGAGGAGAAACAGGAGAAAAATAAAAATAAAGAGGAGGAGGAGTAAGATAGGAGATAGAAAAAGGAGAGAAAAAGATATAAAAAGTAAAAGAAATGGGAGATGAGGAGGAGGAAGAGGACAAAAGGATACAAACAAAAATAATAAATAAAGACAAGAAAAAGGAGAAGGAACAGAAAAATGAAAAGAAGAAAAAATAGTGACGAAGAAGAGGAAAAGTAAAAAAAAAAATGATAAAGATTAAACCGAAAGACAGAAAAAGAAGAAGGGAATTAATGAAGAAAAGAAGAAAAGAAGAAGAGAAATGCAAAGAATGACAAGTAGTAAAAGGAAAGAATAAGAAATGTAAATAATAATAAAAAATATGTAAACACAATAAATAAAGAAGAAGAAGAAGAAGAAGAAGAAGAAGAAGAAGAAGAAGAAGAAGAAGAAGAAGAAGAAGAAGAAGAAAGAAGGAAAGAAGAGGAAGAAGAAGAAGAAGGAAGAAGAAGAAGAAGAAAGAAGAAGGTACAAGATAAAGAATAAAGAAGAAGAAGGAAGGAAGCAAAGAAGAAGCAGCTAAAGAAGAGGAAGAAGAAGGAAAAAGAAAGATGAGGAAGAAGAAGAAGAAGAAGAAGAAGAAGAAGAAGTGAAGGAAGAAAGGAAGAAGAAGAAGAAGAAGAAGAAGAAGAAGAAGAAGAAGAAGAAGAAGAAGAAGAAGAAGAAGAAGAAGAAGAAGAGGAAGAAGAAGAAAGAAAGACGAGGAAGAAGAAGAAGAAGAAGGAAGAAGAAGAAGAAGAAGAAGGAAGGAAGAAGAAGAAGAAGAAGAAGAAGAAGAAGAAGAAGAAGAAGAAGAAGAAGAAGAAGAAGAAGAAGAAGAAGAAGAAGAAGAAGAAGAAGAAGAAGAAGAAGAAGAAAAAAAAAAAGAAAGACGAGGAAGAAGAAGAAGAAGAAGAAGAAAAAGAAGAAGAAGAAGAAGAAGAAAGAAGAAGAAGAAGAAGAAGAAGAAGAAGAAGAAAGACGACGACGACGACGACGAAGAAGAAGAAGAAGAAGAAGAAGAAGAAGAAAGACGACGACGACGAAGAAGAAGAAGAAGAAGATGACGTTTCCAAGCCCCCCAACACATCAAACGAGTCACAAATTTCGTCAATAATTAGTAATTACCAAATCAGTCGTGAAAGAATCCGGTTTTCCAGGGTTAACAATAATAAAAATAAACTCTTAGTCTATCCTAGTAATAAATTTGAGATGTATAAGACTCACTGACAATGAAAAGTTCGAAAAATATCTGAATATATTGGTGGTGGTGGTAGTGGTGGTGGTGGCATTAACCTTTATAATGTAATGTATCTAAGAATGAGATCTACAAGTAAAGGTTGTTGTGGTAGTGCCGGCACGGTAGTTGCGGTAGTAGTGATGGGAGTGGTGGTGGTAGTGGTAGTGGTAGTAATGGTGGTAATGGTACTCACCTATAATATAATACAACTGGTCTAGAGGATACAGTGGTGGTGGTAATGGCAGGTACCTGGACTACAGTAGCACCTTCCTGGTCGGCGCGACAGAGGTGAGTGCTGCCCTCCCTGTTCTTTACTGCACCATTATCTCTTGTGGTCAGGACAGAAACCATCACTTGGCCGCGTCGCCCATTGTTCAGGACACACTCTACCAACTTGTATAATGTCAAGTACAGTAACTAAATCAACTATCTGTGCAGGTGGTGGGGGTCGATATGCTCCGAAATTTTACATGTGACTAGTGACAGCCCTCATATACCAAAATTTATCGTCCATGGTCTCATATTGTTTCCCACAAAGAGTGCATAGTTGTTTTAGCTACTGTACACATGGGCAACTGAACACACACAAAAAAATTGCCAATGATCAGCTTGTAGATCGTAAACAGTGGTGTTACTAATGAAAAAAACAACATACATTATATATTATGTAATGTATAGTTTTATTTGTTGAGGGAGAAAAAATAAGCTTCAATGACATCAACACAACACCATTAATGACATCAATTCAGCACCATCAATGACATCAATTCAGCACCATCAATGACATCAACAGCAATGACATCAACAACAACACCATTAATGACATCAACAGCAACACAACACCACCAATGACATCAACAGCAACACCATCAATGACATCAACAGCAACACAACACCACCAATAACATCAACAGCAACACCATCAATGACATCAACAGCAACACAACACCACCAATGACATCAACAGCAACACCATCAATGACATCAACACAACACCATCAATGACATCAACAGCAACACCATCAATAACATCAACAACTACACCACCAGTAACATCAATAATAAGACCAACATCATCATCACCAGCAGCAGGAGGAGTCTCACCAACATCACGAGCTGTAGACCGGCAGCCCTTCTCAGCACCTCACACACACCTAACCTTAGCTTCCTCACTTCACATCAAGGCTCAATACTCTGACTCAGGTAATGGCCATGTCTTATTGGCGAGCTTAAAAGTAACAGAAACACAGGTTCTCTCTCCCTTTCTGTATATATCTCTCTCCCTCTCTATATCTCTATCCCACTCTGTCTCTATATCTCTCCGTCTCTATATATATATTTCTCGCCCTCTCTATATCTCTCTTTCCCTCTCTAGGCCTGTCTGAGAACACACCAATTTACGCACGAATCTCAATACGGAATATTTATGTTATGGATAAAGGCGTCTTGTATCCGAGTCTCAAATTTCAAGTTGATTTGATGGATATTGAAGGAGACATGATGCTTTAAATATATATATATATATATATATATATATATATATATATATATATATATATATATATATATATATATATATATATATATATATATATATATATATATATACACTTGGCTTCCATTACGACCAAAGCTTAAACTAAATATCGATTCGTGAACAAATTTAGAGTATAGTCCCATGGTGTGTGGTGATCTCATGGAGGTGGGACGAATGACAAAGTTGAGAACGTAATGATAATGGAATAATAATAAACTAAAAATAATTCGTTCTGGCCAATAAGTGTGACCTGAACAAAAGTCTATTAAACTATAGTGAGGATATACTGCGCAGGATGACAAACTGTTATTTACATGAGACAGAGTAAAAAGTGTGAAGACTGAACTGTGTCACATACAGGCCTGATTATGGCTTAACAAAACACATCACTAACAAAGATCAACTCTGTACAAAAAACAAATGAATAATGAAATTAAGTCATTAAAACACAACTTTTTTATCATCAAGATAACGGGAGTTTGACGCAGGCTAAAGCCATCCTGTGTTATCACCACTAAGATAAATAACACTGACTGTAAGATAACAATGCAATGAGCAGTAAAGCTACACTGACAATATTTTTTCAATTTCAATTTCAATATTTTATTCCTTGATAGAGGAAGTGGGATCCTAGTGCTGTCACTAGGTACCCCTGTACAATATCACCAGAAGCATCTGGCAAGTGTCACAAGTATATATAAATATTACAAAGGGGCTTACTAAAGCCTAAGTTAAGGAAGGATATTCCTTCAACACATCATCAATATTATTTACATAATATCTGGCCAGTATGGGGATCAGACAATATTTTACTGTTAACACGCCGGAAACTGAAGATAAAATAACTCCCCGTGTTCTGATAAGCTGCCTAATGCGTGGTACAGTCGTCACGGAACTCATTACCACAGTACATAATAGCTTCTTGGCTTATAACTTCATGGGACCTTTACGTGAGGAGGCGACAACTACAGCCACTCGACCGTCGCAAAATATATATATATATATATATATATATATATATATATATATATATATATATATATATATATATATATATATATATATATATTATATATATATATATATATATATATATATATATATATATATATATATATATATATATATATACAACGAAATTATCAAAACACTGAGTAAAGAATTATTAATCAGTATTTATGGGCAACTTATTTTCAGCCTGGCGTTACTACTTTAACATATCTCTTAATTATATCATAACAGCGTATATACAGTACTTAGTGATTCAGACAGGAATTTGAGACCATTAGTTCAGTTTGTTGGATGTTAATTTGTTTATTTTTAATCATACAGGTAATGCCCTTCAAACAAGTATAACAAGAGTGTAAATTGGAATTAATGAAGAAAGAATTAGTCTGGTACGGGTAATAAAAGTATCTTACAATGATCAAATAATTTAAATGAAAGTTAAGAGGAAAATGAGAATCCCATCGACACTATTATTTTAGATTTAGAATACAAAGCAGCGAATTACTATGAGTTTTGACCATCAATTTCACGAAATCGTTTGCCACAGTCGAACAATAAGATGTGCCGAGATGTATCACAGCTTAAACAACACATACATTATCAACACTCATATAAGCTGAGCGATGAGGCTCACCTTCTGTCTTCACACCCGGAGTTCTTCAGAGCAGGTCCCTAAGCACACACTGTCCTCCCACCACCAACAGCTCTCTCGGGAAACTGAATACAGGCACAAACAATATCATAGAGGTCGTCCCTTGAACAGCACTCAAGGCCATCCTCGAAAAAAAAAATGACTGTAAGCTTATGGAAAGAAGTGGCGTCTCTTTAGTGTTCTCAAGGTATAGGCAGATCTTACTAAAGTATCAAGGCGTTTTTTTTGATGTCCTGATGACTACATAAAATCACACCTAAACTTCTATAATATTTTAGTACACAAGTGACTAAGTTTTGTCGCGTCTCTCAATAAGTACATCGTGTTTACCTCACGCTGTTCGAGTAAAAAATACAACATAAAAACAACATCCTCTTCATAACAAAAAACAAATCTTTAATCTCTGAATCTAAAAAAAAAAAGGCAAAAAAAAAAGAGGGAAAAAATCCTCACAAGTTATTCAGTGTCTTTAATCCAGTTAATAAATGATATAATGCTTCACCGATAACCTGATTTCTTCGGGCTATCATCACCGGACTAAAGGCGGACCGGACTATACACTAAGGACAGCATCACTCCAATCAATACACCAGTCGAAAGTTAGTTCTTACGCAGAGGACTGAAAAAAAAGTGACTATTTTCCACCAGCACGATACTTACCACAACCAAACAGGATCAAGAACTACAACATTTAACAATATTTGCGTATAAGGAATTCCCAAGGTTTCGTTATTATATGATTGCCTTCGTACGCTTATCAGGTAAATCAAAAACAATGTATTATTTCCGCTTTGTTCTTGCGTTTATTATGACTTAAATAATATCACCAGCATCACCCCTACTACACCTCATCTCCCACCCCACCCCAAACCTAACCTAACCTAACCCCACTATTAGGGTTGAGGTTAATTAGGACCAGAGATCATTGGGAGGAGAGTATAGGGACTAAGGTTAGGATAAGTTTGGACCTATTAGGGCCGAGTGAGGACCTATTAGGGCTGAGGACCTATTAGGGATGAGGACCTATTAGGGATGAGGACCTATTAGGGCTGAGGACCTATTAGGGATGAGGACCTATTAGGGCTGAGGACCTATTAGGGATGAGGACCTATTAGGGCTGAGGACCTATTAGGGATGAGGTCCTATTTGACTACCAAGGACCTACACCTACTCTCTCCTGTAACCTTTCATCCCCATCCACCTTTAGCAAAATCGTCAACAACAATAACTGCATAAAACATAAAACAATTCTTCTTACATTCCTTCTCGTTCATTATACTATCTCCTCCGTTATCTTAATATGTCCTCTCATCTCTTCTTCCCATTTTTTCCCCTTTCTTCGTTTCTTCTCTACACCTCAGTTTTATTCTCTTCTGTTTCTTGTTGTAATTCTGAGTATCTTCCTCATCTCTAAATGTCTCTTTCTCTTGATAATTTTTACTTTGACCAAAATATTATCAATCTCTTCATTGTCGTGTTAGGGTGGTAGTTTAATCCCTCTTCATACTACACTAAAATTTGTACAGTAATGAGAGACAATACAGATTACTAAACTCTTCTCTGATCTTGTTGAAATTTATGAATATTATAAACTTTGATAAAATCCTCATGCTATATATTTGAGTTCTCATATTCATAACCCCAGACGGACAGACACACAGATACGACGGGCCACTTCCTCGACGCGGCAAGAGGGGGACAACGACAAAGCATCAGTGGGAGATTGGGAGGGAAGGAGAGGGAAGGTAGCACTCAGTCGTCATTCAGTGAAGTCAGTTATCGTCGGCATCAGACAATGGTACAGCATACATAGTTTTTGTCCATCTCTGGATGACCTTTCTGTTTTTTATTTCACCTTAATATTATTGTACTGCTAAGTTACACAGTACAAGTCTGCTAGCTGAGAACAACGTGATTTTTTCTTCTTCTTAATCTAAATTATATGTAATGGTGGGAGGACATGATTAACCAATTTTCCACAATGAATAAAAAAAAATATACATTGTGGTAACTGGTAAGTATATTAATGCTGATGTTACAGAGATCATTTATACTTAAGTCGTATACATGCTAGATTAAATATCATGTCATATAGGTTAGGTTAGGTTAGTCAGGATAGGATAGGATAGGATAAACAAAATAAAGTATACGACCATATCCCCAAGACTTTGTCGGAAATGTCTGAAAAAAAAATTTATGCGACCATTTCTTTACCCCTTAAGAGTGATACCAACACCCCAAGGGCCCTGTCATTAGCCCCTTAAACAAGAGGTCTTTGCCCCTTTGAGTACGATGACTTAACCCCTTGAGGACAATATCTCCATCCGCTGAGAACGATGCAAAACCAGAGTACGGTGCAGTATCCGAGTACAAGATCTTACTTAACATCCTGAGTCTGATGAATATTGTGTCGAAACCCTTGAGTACACTGACCAATTCCACTGAAGTCAATGACACCTGTGGAGAAAATAGAATGACATCGTACTCAAAATTACATCAATTTACCATCACTTGGACTCACGTTACGCGGAACTGTAAAATTACCTCCACGAAAATATAAGATGTATGTAATAAGGATAAAAGACGGACATGAAGATAAAACTTGGTAATAAATGGGACTTAGAACAGACTTGGGTAACAGTAAGGATAAGAGGTAGATAATAATGAAGTCACACACACGATGGGTAAGGATAAACGTAGATAAATATAAACTCGGTTAAGATTAAGACTTTAAAATCAGGGTTTAGGATAGTTAGTTATATTTGGGATAGAGAATAGAGGTAGGGGGGTGGGTAGGATGTGGTTTGGGTATATCAAAGGCTAGATGATGCTGAACCTTGGGTACAACTAAGGCTAGAGGGCAATCACATTCGGGGAGAACTACAGTAAGGTGAGGTCAGGGAAAAGTCGTGGGAACGACCTAGAGGAACCCCAAGGATGGCTGAGGTCGGGGTGGTGGCGAGGCAGGGAGTAGAAAGCGGCAGGTTGAGGTGACCCGCGTTGCACCACCCACTGTAAGAAAGCAAGGCGAGTCTCTCACCTCCAGCCTGCAATAAACAGTTAAGCAAGCCTTCTTTATCTCGCCCCAACTTTATTCACCTAACCTGAAATTTCTCATTCACTTAAAAAACAAACCGTGAAATACCTGATTACCATTTGTGGAGTAGTTTGGTAGTTATAAAGAGGTCAGGTACTGTATGATATGCAGCGAGGAGGATACCGTAACTCCCCGCCAAATGATCTTCAGTCACCACTCACTCCTTTTACGTAGTAGTGTTGGTGTCAGTCGTTGTACTAGTTAGCAATATTAATTTTATATCCACGTCAATATGAAAAGATGTTCATAAGTGGATCTATATACAGACCACTGGTAAAACCTCACTGTATTTCATAAAGTAAATTACTGTATTTTTTTCGGTAAATATTGACATATGTTTAAATGTGTGTGTGTGTGTGTGTGTGTGTGTGTGTGTGTGTGTGTGTGTGTGTGTGTGTGTGTTTTAGAGAATGTGTGCAAAATTGACCATGTATGCATACTGTACGTATGTGACTAAGTATGTGTGAGTGTATGTCACATCAGAGCATTAACAAAACAGTTGTAAATCAGACTGCACGATAAGTTACACACCCGGAACCTGAAAGAGAAATATTCAACACGAGAGTATACAAAAAACCTGTTTACCAACGTAGCTGTTTGTATGTGTGCAAATACCTGTTTGAATTTGTTTATGTGCGCATGTGTCTTGGCTCTGATGCCCAACACCACAGTAAAAGTGGTTTGATGTGCGTGGTGAAGGTGTTGACGTCGAAGAAGAATCACAGCAATAACACGCAGTAGGCCAACAGTGACGCAGATCTAGGCAAGGGGTGCAGCTGCTTCCTCAATGTGTTCCCAGACAAGTAGTCCTTTACATGATAGTGATCTGGGAGCGTCGCTGCCGACCGTTACCGCGTCATATCAACCTCATTACCTACGTTGTTGTTCACCAAGGTTAGTAATACGCGTGTGCAGCAATATGGACAACTTCATTCTGCAATTTGACAGTTTGTGGACATGTGTATGAACGTACTTGGAATATACCAAGCCATACGTGCTTAAAAGACAGATATTCAACAACCAATGTACACATACACGAGTACGAGTCTATGCTAACACACAGTATACACACGTCCATAAACATACACGTATAAATACACAAAACCATCTCCAATTATTCCTAACTTAAAGGTGATATGTAGACAGAGTTTGGCTGGTAGGATTTCTTTTATTTCCATTTCTTTAATTCAGAGGCGGGATTTTTTTTCCCAGGTTGGAATTTGATACGTGGGATTTTGTCCCATGAGAAAATATGAAGCGGCATTTGGTAAAAAAATATCCTGGTAGATTTTGTCCAGAGAGAAAAAAAAGTCATAATTTTGCTGAGTGGGAAAACTTCATGTACTCACTGGTGTCTTTAACAATGTACTCAGTGCCACCTCTATGTATTCAACCTAATTGTGAACATCTAACATAACCCGAGTACAGTACACCAGAGAGCGTTTTTGCAGCCTTGATAATTTATGAGAGAAAGCCAGACACATGAAGTAGCAACAATAGCACCTCAAGCCAATTACCCAGAAGGCCCGCCGCCACACTCTCTTCCCTGGTATGTATGACGCAGTACAGCTATCGTTCTAAGTTCTCTTTCGTCCGCAGTGTACGCATGACGTCACGGAGTTTTACAATATGTATCAGTTTTTCCCGAATATTTTGTCTATGACGTTCTGTGAATTTGAGGGGAGCCTGGTAAATGAGGGGAACTACTGTAAGCTGATATGTGAGGTAAATGAGGGGAACTAAGCTGACATGTGAGGTAAATGAGGGGAACTAAGCTGACATGTGAGGTAAGTTAGGGGAATTAAGCTGATATATGAAGGGGTTTGGAATGTAAGGGAGGTTGGTATGTGTGTGGGTGTTTGTGTTCCGGTTAAATGCATAAACTCAGTGATCCAAGAAGCGTTTTTTACAATCTCCGGTTTAATGCCTTAAGGCTTCTGTATATATTACTGTGGAAATATAACTTAGTATAGCATAAAATATCTTGTGGTTAATAAAGAAATTATTTGATTATATTTTCTTGAGATAGAAGTTTGTTGAACAAAATAAACTCGACGATTTCAACACGGTATTGTATATCTTTCGCCTTTTGATATGATTATGAAATTATTTGATTTTATTATTGTGACTTAATTAGTTGGAGCTCTTTCCTCTCAGCTTGGTAATTATTCACAGGTAATTCACTCACTGTCTTTTGGGGGGAGACTTTTATGTGATAATCTTTTCTCGTCTTCTTGTTTTTTAAAGTAATAAAATACATTCACAAAACTCAATTCATTTTGCTACGTATGTAATCAAAGCTTTCATAACACACTCTTAAATTCAACACAGTAACTTTCTAATTCCACAAATATGGCGGTGTTTCACAGAGTAGTGCGAACGTCTGTCTGAAACTTGGGCTGTGTTACGATGCTGCTTTATACCAGCTACAGAGGCTTTCCGCTAACCTCTTAGGCAACTATGGAGCTTCGGGAGTTCAGACTATGCGAAGGTGTAGTCAGTCCTCCACAGTACAATTTTAGAAGAGTTTTCTTATTGGCTGACTCTCCAGACACCACCCACAAGTTAGGGAATAAGGAAGGAGGTTTTTAGAGGTTAACTGTCCTTATGCCATACACATTTGTCCTTTAGGAATGGTAAGGGTAATTATTATTGTTCTTTATTGTGTACAGGTAATATGACTGTAACACCTGAGTAAGAGGGGAGATGATAAGATAAAGATCCGAGAATTAGAGAGTTTGTTAAGTGTCATAGTATGAATTGTGTGAGGTAAGGTGATGGATGTACTGTTCTAGCTTGGTTGTTGACCGCGCCCGTGTAAATTACGTCACCATCATGCGTGCTATGGGCCTTTTGGCTTTCACAATTCACTACAAATGTTTCAGATCTGGTTTACTGTGTTGTCAACCAAACATATGAAGGAAGAATTTTGACGAGGATAAAGAAAATAGGAAAAAAAAATAGGAATCCCATCCTTATGTATTTAGCCGTCATTAGTTGTCAGTCACTGAGGGTTGCTATACAGAAAGGTGAGTTTGGGTAGCCGTGCCAGCACTGTTGCGTATTGTTACAGCACTAAGGAACAGTGAGGCTGCCAAGGTGTCTTTACTCCCTCCACACTCTGCGTCTTGTTTAGCAGACACTCACCATGTTACGAGCCGCATCACGTGTTTGCACCTGAGCCGACCCTGGTTTGGCAGCCATTCAGACAGTTGTTACGGGTCAACCCACGTGTTAGACACATGAGGCTCGTGTTTTGGTCTGGTTACCACTGTTACACCATACCGTAGGACGTTAAACACATATGGTAGACACGCTGGACTTGGGGCTCCACCTTTTACACTTCCAATGTAATGATATTAGTGGGATCATAATCAGATACCATTCCTACATAGCACAAGTTACTGTTATGGTAGTTTTGTTTACAGAAGCATGGTAGATAAACAGCCATTGTCAAATAGTTTAGCGCTGTCTCAGTATCTACTTGAACAGTTTCATGGGCATGTAAGGGTGAAATCCAAACCAAATTTCAAAACATTGCTACACCTTTTGCTTCTATTGAGATGAGTGATAAATGCAGATGAATATTTTAGAATTCCCGCCCACATTAAAAAATAATAAATTAAATAAACAGGCTCTTGCCTGGTGGTATGTGTGTGCTGCTGGAAATGATGACGCTTGAACGTTGCGGAAGAACTCTTGAGGTCAACGAAGACTTCAGGCCTGCAGGTAGTGGATGAGCCTCTCTTTAGGGCAACGGTACATTGCCAAACGGCATGTATAGATTTTATCTGAAAAAGGTCCGTACAGCTGCTGAGAGATGGCTCCTGGGCTGGTGTGGTGGCCATAGGAGTGTGCCAATCCTCTCCACTTCTCTTATCTGCTGGCCTGACTGACAGTGGTTTCTCCTTATGCTATTCTCTTTGCCTATCTTTTATCTTTTTGTTTCTCCCTTTACCGCAATTCCTATTGCTGCAGCAGCCATTTGTAAGGCTTTCACCCTTTAAGCAGGATTTATATATAATAATAACAATAATAATAATAATAATAATAATAATAATAATAATAATAATAATAATTAGTGGTGCCTGGGCCATTTTTATGGTTCATTGTACTTGTAGTTTTCAGGCAGGGTTTTTATACATTACTACTACTACTACAAATAATAATAATAATAATAATAATAATATTAATAATAATAATAATAATAATAATAATAATAATAATAATAATAATAATAATAATCTCTGACGGGTGAATCATATCTAAACACATTACTGTATTTACCTTAAGGTGAGTATCATCGTGGAGGGAGAGAGGGAGGGGTGGAGGGTGAATAGTGGGGCATTAAGGTGTGTTGTGCTGGAAGCGGCAAGCTCGACCCAACAGTTCCGGGAGACAACAAGTGAAGGCGGGTAGTGGCCGCCCTACCCCACATCTTACGGGTTTCGCAACATCACAACTACGCACTACCGCACTCAAACACCTGCCCATACACACGCCCACCCCACCCCACCCGACCCCACCCACACCCAACCCCCGTGCACCTCACACGCCCACGGACCCAGTTGATTGTCGACTGATGAAAATTCATCACCTAATTACACTAACAATCTTGAACACCTATTTTCTCGGCCACTTATTAAAAATTGAGATTTTGTTTTACTTCATTTACGGTGAAAATTGACTTCTTGGGAAATGTTGAAAATTTAAAAGGAAACTGGAGTGATATTCGACTGTTAATAATATCTTTGTTACGTCAAAGAGTTCACAAACACTGAGTTACAGAAAACCCTTTGCCTGACCGAATCAAAAATATGTAAACATTACCCTAGTTATGTTGACTTAAAAGGCGTGTAGAAAAGTTATTTGTTAAAGATCTAATATATTATTAAAGCGAGCATAGATACCTAGACCGACAGACAAACAGACGGATAGATAGACAGACACATCTCTAAGCCTGGGTATGGTAGCAGCAGCAGCAGGCCCACAGGTGATCACTGCCCAAGGCCTGCTAATGATTCTCCTAGAATTTTTTTTTTCGGAGAGTAATGTCAAACTCGTGATGCCCGAGTGAGATTACCTGGTGTAGAGAGCTGTGTGTGTGTGTGTGTGTGTGTGTGTGTGTGTAATGGTTAGCATACTCGCCTCACAAGAGAGTGGTCTTGGGTTCGATTCCCTGGCAAGGTGAACTTTTGGGCAAGTTTCTTTACGCCATTTGCCACTGTCAAAATGAAAACCTGGATGTTAATCGATATACGACTCGTGTTCCTGGGTAATCGTTAGCCAGTGCGGTTGGCGAGTTGTCCTGCCTTCTTGGGTCTCCTTAATACCGGGTCATACTGCTCCTTAACCTGGGGTATGGTTGTTGTTGTGGCGACATCTTTGAACAAGTTCAAGCCTCGGTGGTCCTTCGGCCGGGAAACCGCGATCATAATTCCCAACATAAAAATAAATAAACAAACCAATATAATTAATCATATATATACACAGTATACACACACACACTGACTAAAATAAATGACAGGAATGAACATTTACCTCCATTTATCACATACTGTTCACAATTGTCGTAAGCGATTTGTTAAGGTATACTGATCAGCATCCATATCTCCTCCTCCCCGTATACTGTCGCTAGTTCTTGAGGGCGAGTGCAAGTGTACTAGTGCTACCAGTATGCAGTGAGTGGGCGGAGTGCCAGGCTGTGTACTGAGGCCACCCACCTTCATGTAACCCAGACTCTACGCTGGCCTTGATGCTCTCTCATCTATAGGCCGTGTTTAATCAGTCCAGCGGCCTTTCCTTGCCACGCTGATGGATGTTTTTATTTTTTCCCAAGTGAGGTTTATAGCTGGTAATGAATTCCTGGTCTCTCATTGGGAACGGGAAGGGGGTGAGTAATTGATTGTCTAAATTCTCTTAAGTGAAATTTTAAAGAGAACATGAGAGAAAAATTCGTGTGTCAGAGATCTGTGTGTGTGTGTGTGTGTGTGTGTGTGTGTGTGTGTGTGTGTGTGTATGTGTGTGTGTGTGTGTGTGTGTGTGTGTGTGTGTGTGTGTGTGTGTGTGTGTGTGTGTGTGTGTGTGTGTGTGTGTGTGTGTGAAAGACTCGTCGTGTACTTGGTAGGCGATGTAGGACAGTGAAAAAGGATACGGGTTTTCCCCCCCAGACATAATGAAGGCACCTTGAGATCACTAGCAGCTGAATTCCCAAGGGCTATCATGTGTCTTTCGTCACAGGTCACCATTGCGTGTAATAAGGCTCGCAGCAGGCATTCTAACACATCAATATACAGCCGCCAGTTGTATGCAATTAGTTGGCCGCCTCAGTGTGTATATTTTCCCCTCATACCAATCATCATTTAATACAACTTCTGTTTTTTTTAGGGGAGTTTTATTTGTCACTTTTATATCTAAGCTCCTCAATTCTTTCTCGATTTATTGTTTTTTTTTTTTTATAATTTAAAGCATTACATTAGCCTCCAGGTTATTAGTATACAGTAAGACCTGACTGACACACCATCATCCTTCACGATTCCTTGTCAAAAACTGAGCACCTGATTTATATTGTTTATCTCTACTCCGTTAACTTCCTCCCCTCCCATCCCTCCCTCCCTATGGCACATGATGCCTTCACAATAATGTCACTCAATCTCTCATTGCCACTCACCGTCACTCATAGTTCTATTAACGTCACCAGCCGGCCCGAAAATTACTCATGTCTATCGAAAACGATCGTTAATATATAATTGTAATTCCTATTTAGTACTGTACATCTACCCAACTCCATTCCCTGACCGCCTGAGTAGTACAATATAATCACTCAGAAATTTCACTTATAACACTCGTGTCATAAGAGGATGAATGCACATCGTTTACATCCGAGGCCAAAATGTTTACTTAATAGTGGTGGTTCAATTCTTCCTTTACCTAATATAAATGTAAACATACAGATTACTTAAGTCAATTTGAATTAAAATCTTCGTTCCTCACCTCCAGGATTGTGTCTCATAACCTCCATTTGCCTCTCCTACCTTATACTCCACCAGCCTAGTTCCTTGTATCCTCATACCTAGGATAAGGTTAGAACTTATACTTGTAACTGCTTGGTGGATTACGTTTAAATTCAACAGACAATCACGTGACCGAGGCCAGATGCAGCTCGTCCATTGTTACCGTGGAGCGTCGGGCTATACGCCATAAGAGCAAACAACATTGCTTCCTGGTCGCCCCAAAGTTGACCTGACACTGATTTTTGGGTCTTCTGTACACACGTAGGTCCTTAAATACAGCATAACGCCAACTCTAAAGCACTTGATCTGTCCTCTTAAGTGTGTTAGTGGAGAGTGTAAGTAGGTGAGCCGTCTCCCAGCACTGCATAGGGTGAGACAGGGCCAGCTTTCTCCACTTTCAGCTGTATGCAGCCACACGTGATAGTGTCTCTTTATCTCATACATATCTGTCAGTGATGTCTCTCATCTCTCACCCCATTTTGCTGTTTGGACCCTGACGTAAATGCCGCTAACATCTTGTAAACAGATATTTTTTTTTACTCTAAGGATTTTGTAAATATTCTTTTCCAAGTAGAAATTTCAGATATGCGTACGTATATCATTGGTCACACCTCCCGGCACATTGTCTAGGTCTTAATTCGAAAATTTTTTGTGTCGTCTAAATAAATATTATCCATTGAACTGAAACCTACAATAACCTTGAATTTATAAATAACATCTTAAGTATTCTGGAAACATTGGCCATTTCTAGAACCAAACTTTGCAAATATTCTGCAACTCAAATTTAATGCATGAAGATCATCTGGCGCAAGATGCCTTAAAACCAGGCTTAACGAATTATATTAACAAGAAGCATTTAATTTGCTCGTAGGAAACAGTTTACACGACAAAACAGACAACATTACAAGCAGGAAGCATTTAGTGTACTCCCAGAAAGCATTTAATTTACACGCAAGAAGTATTCAGTTTACAAGAAATACTTAATTCGAGAGAGAGAAAAACAAACTCAAGAAGCCGTTAAGTTTTATGCTAAACCTTTACATATACGCGTAAAAAACCCATTTGATTTACTTAGCTATACCTCACATAATCTTTTAATTGTTGTTAGACCAGTGTAATTACTAACCCTATTACGCGCTTAATGGCCTTAATTGTTGGAGAGCATTAATAACATTATAACAACAACGATTTACATAACAGTTCACAGTAATCGGAATTTCGTAAACAATTTGAAGATTTATTCACCTGATTGATGCTTAGTTGATGTCTTAACCCCTTGATTACGTTGATTTATTCCTTAACTATAATCCATTAACCCATTAACTCAGTTGTGTTCAGTAAACAAGTGCGTCATCTCAATCTCCTTTGTATATGGTCAATAAATGATTCTTCCTTACTTATATTTTCTAACATTAAATGACGCTAACTTCCAGACACTTAATCCCTAACTAACTCACGTACTTGAGGCGTACAAAAAAGTTGACGATTTAAAGAAGTACGAAAGGCAAACAGTAACTTGATTCTGTACAAGTTACAATAATTAAGAGATAAAAAAAATATAAAAAATTACCTCGAGGCTAAAAAAAGTAGATTTAAAAGACCCACAAAAATTATAAAAATGAACTTGATTCCACAAAGTTTACGAATTAAGACTGAATAAACGATAATCAGTAATTTGAATTCTCAGAAAATGGAAAAAAAAGTTAATTGAAAATGAGAAGATTAGTGAATCATATACGACAATTTATTCAATGAGTGTTGGTACTAACTCAAGAGCTGTCCGGCGTGCAATACTCCTGCTGAATACTGTATTGATCTGCTCTACTACGGTGAGGC
This sequence comes from Homarus americanus, assembly GCF_018991925.1. Taxonomy (NCBI): domain Eukaryota; kingdom Metazoa; phylum Arthropoda; class Malacostraca; order Decapoda; family Nephropidae; genus Homarus; species Homarus americanus. The sequence goes on from NW_024736148.1 coordinate 1,670,283, forward strand.
ACTGGTCACTTGCGGCAGCACTGTCTCGTATGGATAGCATGGCGAACACTTTACATTTAGTGATAAGCAACAAAGATACATTTCAAGGTAAATTTTCCTTAATTAATGACAAGTACCTGAGGGTTATACCTGTGAGTGATTTATCCTGGTAAATAAAACACCAATACTTTAAAGAAATACCTGAGTACATGCGATCAGCTCCCATTCCTCCTTATTTCCTTGATCACTAAATAGTTATCAGGTATTATCTAAAGTGACCAAAAGTGACCATTAAATGTCTAAACTAAATATTCCATCTATAACTAGCGGCTGTGATTAAGCGTTTATCATACAGGTAAGTACACACTCGTATTCCATTTGCCTTGCCAATTACACCTACCAAACATATGTCTTTAAATTGTAATAAGTTAAGACTCTTGTGGGTATAGGAGTAACAGTCAAGACAAACACTAAGGAAAAAATAAAGAGTTACACCCAGGACGACAAAGCGTATGTTATGTTGCTGCGTCATGATAATGGAAAAAATAAATAAACACGTTTCCTATAAATACCAGCGTTTTTTTTTTTTTTACGTTCAGCGATTTTTTTGTTTTAACGTATAAACTGTATAAGTGTAATGCAACTTTTTTTTATATATAATTATATACGTAAAATTCCTTAAGTACCAAAATCAGAATATTGTTTATATTCTATCCTGTAAAAATGAGCTAGAATAAAAATATAAATGAAGAATGTGTATCATGACCCGTGTGACGTGAAGAGTGTAAACCAGTGTCACCACAGTGGGTCTTATCTCCCCGTGTGCTGGTGAGATTTTTGACAAGGTATCATTACGACATTTACCATAGTCTCTACCTACATGTGAGGCACTCCTTCAGAGATCACTGACACACTATCTCCATATATCTCCCTCTCACTAGTACAGACCATCCAGTGTAAGCGTCCGTCCTTCTCTCTCTCTCCCTGCGTGGTTCTTCGACAAACAAGCCACTAAAAACAAACGGTCTCTAGTAAACAACACCATTTCCCTTACCCCCCACCCCCAACCATTCACCATCCCCTCTCATCTGACAACACCACTACCCCCCCCTCTCACTTCATAACACCACTACCCCCTCTCACTTCACAACACCACTACCCCCTCTCACTTCACAACACCACTACCCCCTCTCACTTCACAACACCACTACCCCCTCTCACTTCACAACACCACTACCCCTCTCCTTCACACCACCCTCTCACTTCACTAACACCACTACCCCCTTCTCACTTCATAACACCACTACCCCTCTCACTTCACAACACCACTACCCCCTCTCACTTCACAACACCACTACCCCTCTCACTTCACAACACCACTACCCCCTCTCCACAACACCACTACCCCTCTGTACCCCCCCCTCTCCTTCACAACACCACTACCCCCTCTCCTTCACAACACCACTACCCCCTCACTTCACAACACCACTACCCCTCTCACTTCACAACACCACCCCTCCAACACCATTACCCCTCATAACACCACTACTCATTCACAACACCACTTCTCCCTCACCACTACCACACCACCAACCCCCTCACAACACCCCCCCACACCACCCCCACAACACCACCCCTCACCACCCCCCACCACCCCCCTCACCACCACCACCCCACCCCACCCCCCCCCACCACCCCCCACAACACCACTACCCCCACACCACCACCACCACCCTCACACCACACCCCTCACAACACACCCCTCACCACCCCCTCCACAACACCAACCCCCAACACCACCCCCACACCACCCCCCACCCCCACAACACCACCCCCACACCCCCCCACAACCACCCCACACACCACCCCCCACACCCCCCCACACCACCCCCACCACCCCCCCCCCACCCCCACACCCCACCCCCACACCACCCCACCACCCACCCCCCCCACCCCCCCACCACCCCCACACACCCCCACCACCACCCCCCACCACCCACCCCCACCACCCCCCCCCACCACCCCCACACCACCCCCCCCACCACCCCCCCACACCACCACCCCCCACAACACCACCCCCACCACCCACACCACCCCCACACCACCCCCACACCACCCCCACCACCCCCACACCACCCCCCACCTCACTCCCCCCACACCCCCTCAACCACCCCCTCACAACACCACCACTTAGTCCTCACCTTACAGCAAACAACAAGACCGCCCATCCTTCCCTGACCTTCCAGCAGACAAACGCCACTAGACGTAATCTAAGTATCTCATCAAATCATCTCTCCTCTTGTCCTCCAGGAAAGAAACAAACAAATATAAAATAAACTGCATCGGACAACACACAGATCAGTTTATTCCTCAATTTATCGAGAAAAAACAAATTACATTGAATACATACCAACACGATAACACATCTTATGTTAACTGAAACGTATGTCACTTTTTTTTTAAAGAATGTCTCTCTCTCTCTCTCTCTCTCTCTCTCTCTCTGGCTAAATTTTCCACATTAAAGATTTGTTATTATAAAAGTCTTATCCCCCCAAAAAAAACAATATAAAAACATAATTAAAACATCGCCATAAAACATGAAGAAATCTCAAGGGAGTCGTCACAGTCATCATCTGGGGAAATTATCGTCGCAATTGGTTGAGAATTTTCGATGATTTCTACCGTGGCGTGACTTCCCTTGATGATATGCAGTGCCAACCTAACCTAACCTAACCTAACCTAACCTAACCTAACCTAACCTAACCTACGAAAAATCGATTACAAACAAATTAAAAGTCTTGACAAATTATCTTATACATAAAACGTGATTAAAGGAGAAAAAACTATGATAAAATTAATTAGTACTAATAATAATACCACATGATAAAGGTAGTGAAAATATCATTAAAAAAGACCCGTGAAAAATAAACTGACGAAAATATTTGAAAAAGACTTAAAGATATGAAAAAAGATACGTTGTTTTAGCTACGTTAAAAGAGACATAGTGTAATAGCATCACTTCATGAGTTATTAGACGGACCCAATGTTTAAGGTAACAGTCTGGTGTGTGTGTGTGTGTATAAAGGTGTGTACATATGTATACGTGTGATGGTCTACCTGGCTAACTCCCAACCTCATGAAAAGTTATGAAGTATCACCTTAGAATTATATTTCCACCTTACTAATTACCTGTTGTTCGGTGGGCCTATATTCCCGCCTGATGCAACCGACAAACGGATGAATAAAAATAACGAATAAATCACGTAATATAGAAATTCATTAAATAGAAAATAATAACAAACCAAATTAATAAAAAAACAAAATCATTAATATTTGTCTGAATAAATCTGTCCATTTTAGTTACTAATTAGAGGAGAAAATGTTAAAGTTAAATTAAGGTAAAGTAATAATATCACTAGCCACGAATAAATACACAGGCTGGCTTAAAGAACATTTGGACGCAATTCTTTAGTTAATTAGGAAAACGCACTCTAAGCTAACTCAATATAAGTAAAACTGAAACAAACCAAAATACTATAAAAAAAGCAAAAAAAAAAACAGTGAAATAATGAAAATTAGGTAAAACTATCACCTGAATTAAAAAACAAACAAGTATTAAAAATTATGTCATTGAGAAGGGAAATAAGTCAACGAAAGGAAAAACACGATCAAAACAAACATATAACAAGAGATAGGCATAAAAACAATAAACAATCCCCGGATCTTTGGGAAACAAGAGAAGAAGAAAAAAAGTGACGAAAACTCAGCAAAAGATCAGAAGAAAGGAATATGAGAAAAAAAAATAACAACAACAACAAGAGACACTAAGAAGGAAGAGAAAGCAGTTGTGTGGAAACAGAGTGACGTGTGAGGGAGGTAGAGAAACCCAGGTGTGTGTGTGTGTGTTGAGAAGTTGAGAGGAAGGTGAGGCAAGGAGAAAGGGAGGAGGATTGCACGATGAGGGGCACCCAAGACGTGTAGACCAGATGGTGAAAGAGCAGAGAGAGAGAGAGAGAGAGAGAGAGAGAGAGAGAGAGAGAGGAGAGAGAGAGAGAGAGAGAGAGAGAGAGAGAGAGAGAGAGAGAGAGAGAGAGAGAGAGAGAGAGAGCGTAATGACACACACACACACACACACAATAACACGCAGAGAGAGAGAGAGAGAGAGAGAGAGAGAGAGAGAGAGAGAGAGAGAGAGAGAGAGAGAGAGAGAGAGAGAGAGAGAGAGAGAGAGAGAGAGAGAGAGAGAGAGAGAGAGAGAGAGAGAGAGAGAGAGAGAGAGAGAATAGAGAGGTCTGGTGGAGAAAGAAAGAAAGGGGAGAAACAGAGAGAGAGAGAGAGAGAGAGCGTACGACACACACACACATACACACACACACACACACACACACACACACACACACACACACACACAGTTAGTTAGAGAGAGAGAGAGAGAGAGAGAGAGAGAGAGAGAGAGCGAGACGCAGAGAGAGAGAGAGAGAGAGAGAGAGAGAGAGAGAGAGAGAGAGAGAGAGAGAGAGAGGTGTCTGGTGGAGAAAGAAAGAAAGGGGAGAAGCAGAGAGAGAGAGGAGACGCCCACTTAAGGAGGGAGAAATGGAGGGAAGAGGCGCCCCTGGGTGAACTGGTCGTCGGGCGTGGAGGAGGAGAAGGAGGAGGAGGAAGAGGAGGAGGAGGAGGAGTGTGGGTCAAGTAGTGTCACCTTGACCGTCAGTATGCACCAGCGACTGCTCTTGATGGCACATGGAGATACTCGTAGTTTTTATCCCAGTGTTATCAAGGCAGTAGAGAGCCTCGTCCTGTGGCACACGTGTGACCGTGAAAAAGGCAAATATGTAGAGAGAGAGAGAGAGAGAGAGAGAGAGAGAGAGAGAGAGACTTTATGTTGTGTCTTATCTCAGGAAACTTTATGTAATTTCACCCGGAGTCAATATGGGTCTCTCTTTTGGGGAGGTGGGGGAGGTAGGGGGGGGGGTTAAACAAGAGATTCACTTTGACCGCTTGTGTACCGGGTCCATCTCTCTGCTGAATAAAATCGTCTGGCGTTAACCAAATAAAATATTAACACTGGCGTCAACGTAGTGAAGGGGTTAAAGTTTTTGCGACATTTTAAACGATTCTTGTCAAAGGAATTTCACCTCAAGTCACAATAACCATATGAGTCATGAATCAACAAGTAATGATATTGTTTACGTCTTTAACTTCAACTCCATTGCTTCCTTTTTCAGATATCAACAACTGACATCATCCTAGTGTCGTCGCCTTCGTCTCGTTAAGTTTTTGTTTAGTCAGTATCCTCAAGGAAATAAGGTGTTACATCAGTGAGCTGAGGTCTTGTCTCTTTAAGCAGCTTCTCCCGCTGTCAACAAGAAACACTTTAACTAATAATTCATAAAGGTTGAACGTAATGAAGAAGTCACAAGAACAGTTCACTAGTACAAACATGTAAACCGGCAGATAAGGGTGAAAAGAATTATTTCACTGGTTAAGTTTAGCCACACACACACACACACACACACACACACACACACACACACACCCACAAACAAAAACTTCCTTGACGCACAAAAACATCCATGAGTAATGAAAGGAAAGGCGTGCACTGAGCTAAATAAAAACAGTGCCTCATAACACTACATTGAGGAGAAATTACAAATGCAGAATTCAAGCGATGATCTTTGAATAGCACGGTACTGCATGTTAACTCTGAGAAAAACTCACACGACTAATAGCTCAACTAGTTTTAAATTGAAAGCAAAACTAATCATCGGACCCGGTGTTGGACCTGAATTCTGAAACATATGGATCTGGTTTGATTAAGATGTGTTTTGTTAGGGTTAGTCATATGCTTGGTCACGTCGCTCACAGCATCCAGTTCACAGAATTGGCAAGTCTTCACAGAATAATCTATTTTAGGAAAACTTGTACGTATTGCAGTTAATATTTCAATCGGTGTACAGTACAAGAGAATCATTCACAACAGACCCAGCAGCGTGATACACCACCACCGCCCCTGCATATCTACAGACCTAAGGCAAAACACTGACCGTGAAAAGGGCAGTGGTTCGTGGCCAAGTTGTTATGTGACCTTTTTTAGCTTATCGTATTACGGAACTCAGTGGTCAGGTTACATACACAGTATTCAATGAATATTATGTTTTTAAATAATTAAAAGGAAACAACAGCGCAAATGAAGCCGGTGGTTTAGGTTAGGGGCAACACAAGGGAGGCGAGGGAAAGGAAAAAAGAAAGTTGGTTGGGGAGTTTGGTGTTGGGGTGATGAGGTGGGTGGGCGCGTCCAGCTCGCGGCTTCACAACACATTCTTCTGGCTCTGTGTCAAGTTCACGGTCAACGCGGCCTTTCTAAACCGGCCTCTGCGAAAATACTGGTTGCCTTAGGTTGTGTTTTTGTGACTCCATACTAAATAATGGCGAGAGGTGGGGATTACCCTCGCTTGCCAGCCTCAGCGATACACCCTTCATCTGATGTTGCTATTTTTGAACAATGAACCAATCAGTGTGTTGTCTACGATGGACTTCACTTTATAAAGTGGACTAGTGATAAGGATACGGTTTAACCTTGAGGCGGTCAGCGGTTAACCGCTAGCGGTGAACCATGCCATGCTGCCCTAAGTGTCACACATTGCACCTCACCACACAATACTCATCATTTATCAACAAGCACACAGCTGCACTTGATCTTCTGTCTGTGTAAAACAGTATTCACCTTTGTGTTACCGGTGCGGGTCACTGGGATAATGGTGGTAGGATGACAATGCAGGTGATGGGGCAATTTGACCATCCGGGGAGTCAAACATGACGATGCACTTCTTACATCACTCATGTTTACAGAAAGAAATTAGACGAACGGCACTGTGAATTATCTATTCAGCTCAATAAAACAATAGTTCAAGATGTAACAAACTAGAATATATATTTGCATGACAACCACTGAATTATCCGCCCACAGGGAGATGGTGGAGGTCATCCCAGATCAAACATTGCGAGAGAAACATTGTACACAAGGATATACGGTAATAAGGTCACTGTGACCTCCATCTGAAGTTGAGGTCAGAATGTGCATCTACCCCATGTTGTATGTTGATGCCGAGGACGGTGTGGGAGTGGTGAGTTATTATACCTGCCAGTGGGGGTGAAGAGTAAAAACATTGATGTAATACTGTGAAGTCCAAAATATCCCGGTGAACCATAATTACCGCAGTCTCCGCCCCGTTCCAGGAAGGTGATATTTATTTTGTCTCAAATGACGATGGAGTACTATTTTTAGCCTCGTTCATGGAAGGGGGTCAGGCTGGGTAGTCAACACGGAGCCAGACCCACCAAATTTGGTTTATAATATATTTTACAGTACTCACGCACGCACACACGCACGCGCACACACACACACACACACACACACACACACACACACACACACACACACACACACACACACACACACACACACACACACACACACACACACACACACACACACACATACACACACACACACACACGTTAGCGTGTTTTAACTCATACACAGCGATGCTTAAATTTCATCCCAACGAATTTAAACTTTCTGTCCACTGATTAAATTACTGTATATAATATAAATAGTGTTGTCTCGACGGACTGTAATCAACATGAAACCCTTGTTGTTGGCAGAATTATACTTAAATATTCGTAAAATTTCAAACTTTTTCCTCTAGAATTTGGAGAATTAAGTTAAAGAGAATGACAGAGTAAATGTCGTAAGTACAAAGGTTTTACAGCTGGGTCTAGCCAGGCTCCTCATCCTGAGAAATGTTTAATATGTGATTTTTCTCTTTTGTAATCCTGAACCTTACACAACAATCCATAAATACTTCTCTTAAAGACTATTCGAGTGAGACAAGTGAAGTTGTTTAACGCACGTAAGGGTACTGTACTGTACATCATAGTGATAAAGTGTCTCCCTAAACAAAAAGTTAGACTCAGAAATAATGTAGCTTGAGATTAAACATGACAGACGGTGAGTGAGCGTACAAGTACTTTTAGAGGAGGAGGTTGACACGGGCGGGGCGGGACGCTTTCTTATTTGTCGGGCGGGGCGGACACTGTGACGGTATATTGGACGAGCAGAGATGAAAAAAATGTAATATAATTGGAGAGTGGGTAACTTGATTGACAAATAATATACAAGTGACATAAGTGGTACATATACTGTATATAATGACAGGATGGAGAGGGGCAGTTAAAATGGAACTTTTTCTAAAGGTGTGTTTGGATTTCAATTTTCTCTCTCGTACGCATACACAGTTTAAAGCATCATATCCTGGTTAACTTGCAGGTTCACCACATGTTTCCTCCTAGTATTGAAAGCTTGTGTTATATGACCCACTCTCCAATACCTCTTTATACAATTTACATAATTCCTGTTCAATTGTGCATTTTCGGCCCCTGGATGCAATGATCTTTCAATAACTCCTTAACTATTATTATTAATATTAAATGTGACCCATAACTGTGTGGGGGTGGAGCAGTGTAATTATAGATTTCTTCCACACAACACGATACTGACGCTTTCTTCACCCCTTCTCCACATCCTAGTTCACCTCCTCCTCCTACCCCTTCTGTCTCCTCTCTCCCCCTTTCCCTTCCCTCAACTAACATTCCTCTTCATCTCAACATCCTCCTCCTCCTCCCAATCTCCTCCCCACTCCTGCTGCTACCATTTTTCTCTCCCCTCCTCCCCCTCCTCCTGCCACTCTCCTCTCCCCTTCCTCTTCCTCTTCCTCCTCTTGCCCCCCCCCTCGCCTCCTCCTCCTCCTGCTCATTTTCATAACAGCATATGAAAAAACTCTTCTCCACACACACACCACAAAAACGCACTGTTCATGTATAAGAGAAAGCGAGTAAGACGAGGATATAAATGTGGTGACAGGAGTCTTCCCGTTAGAGCGAGGGGGCGAGATGGTATCATGCCTTAGAGGACAAAGTTCTCTATTTACGCATCACCTGAGAGGCTGAGTTTTCTATTTACGTATTAACTCGAGGACAAAATAGAGCCCAGTGAGGACCAGTTTTCTATTTATTGCATCGGCCAGAATGAAGGTTATCTATTTCTACACCAGCGAGAGGACGACACTTCTATTTATAGCTTACCCTAGAGACCATTAACATAGTTGCCCCCTACTTCCTCCTTCAACAGTGGATCCCGGTCTCCCCGAGCAATGTGGCACAGCTGTAAAAGATTCTCAGTCGAGCGAAGGATATCAATGACAGTGAATCAGTAAACCTCATGTGATTCAGTTGAGCTCGTGTTGAGAGTCTGAATCAGTGTAAAGAAGTCCTAAATAATCGCCTGTTGCTGTGAGAGGGATACACACACCAACCGACACATGTGACACACTGTATATAATTAAAAGTGACACTGCTGTCGTCTAAAGCTATTTGAACAATACTGTATTGTGAGGTGGAAGCCCCCCCCCTCCCCCTCCCAACTACCAGCTCGCCCGCCCTCTAACTGTCACCCCCGTTCCTCCCCTCACCTCACTGCATAGTCTACCCCCCCCGAATCATTTTACATTGTCTCGTCTTATTCTGGTAACGCGATAATAATTAGAACTAAGAATCACATGAGGTTTTCTGTACTGATTCACCTTCATTGATTCCCTTCGCTCAGCTGGGAATCTTTTTTTTTTTTTTTACAGCGTTGCCACATTGCTTGGGGAGACTACGTAGGTTCACTGCTAAAGGCGGAAGTGGAGGCTAACTGTTTACGAAGTGTCCATTATAAAACAAATACGTTATTATGAACTTAACGTCTGGGTTCCTGTTAATACATCTGCCTCTTAAGATCTACAATACCATACAGTAACCACATAAAGTAGTTAATGCCTAAATGCATAGTTATGGTCGGATAATTAACCAGAAACTCGTTCACATGAAGCATAACACGAAGTATATCTAACAATAACTTGCTTGTTTATCTTTTATCTCCCAAGTAAAGACAAAAAGCTGAATCTCACCAAATACATGAAAAAACTGATTATAAACTGCTTCGGTTCTCTGACAATGGGGGTAGAGGTTGACTCATTGATACATCTTATCTAATGAATATAATACAGGATAATATAGTATTATTTTTATACATATTATTAAAAAGAAATGTGGTGTCTAGTGTTTAATTTTCTTGTCTGATACAGTCCTGAGATCTAATTGAGTCTTAAACATTATCTGTATACCTCTTCAATATATAATACCGTAATACCGATTCAGTTTCAGACACAAAAACTTTAATAGATTTTTCTTTATCTACAACTAGCGCGACGTTCCTCACAACTAGCACGACGTTCCTCACAACTAGCAAGACGTTCCTCACAACTAGCAAGACGTTCCTCACAACTAGCACGACGTTCCTCACAACTAGCAAGACGTTCCTCACAACTAGCAAGACGTTCCTCACAACTAGCAAGACGTTCCTCACAACTAGCAAGACGTTCCTCACAACTAGCACGACGTCCCTCACAACTAGCAAGACGTTCCTCACAACTAGCAAGACGTTCCTCACAACTAGCAAGACGTTCCTCACAACTACGTTCCTCACAACTAGCAAGACGTTCCTCACAACTAGCACGATCTTCCCATACGTCCAAACTACGACGTTCCTGAAAACTAGCACGACGTTCCTCACAACTAGCACGACGTTCAGACACACTGTAGACCAACCCCTCACATTTTACTCTGGTCTGTACTGCCTCCTCTCGTTTATTGTACTCTCTCACTTCCGCCAGTACTCTCTCACTTCCGCCAGTACTCTCTCACTTACTACCTGTACTTACCATCCCTTGCCATACAGTAAACACCCACCTATAGCCATGTCCTTCATACTATCACAGTGTACTACGGGTTTCCTCTGATCTGGGAGTCTGGGTCGTAAGATAAATATTCCTCGTAAATAAAGACGTAAGACTTAACTCACTGACTTAACCTAAAACACAAAAAAGCGCCCATAAGTAGCACCTAAACCACACCGAGAATATATGGGTCAGAAATGTTAACTTAGTACAACGAAATTAATGTTTAGCATCGCTTCAAAGTCTTTTATGCTGTGTAACATTTATTTCCATCTCGCCTTTAACTCAATCGTAAGTAAAAACAAACAAACATCTAGTTCGACATGCAGTTCTTACACGTGAGGGGAAAACACAGTTATAAAATGTTAGTTACACAAGTAGAGTGTACAAGTGTTTTTACAAACCACAAAAACTACACAGGGAAAATATTTACTAGTGGTGGTTCGTGATCTTCGTGAGACTAATTATAGGATTTTTTTAGGGAATATTGTGAAAGTTGTTGCTTCATCTTAAAACTTCTGAACCAATTTTGATTAAAGTATGCTGAGAGCTCTTACAGTAGTAGTAACTTTTGTGTGTGTGTGTGCTGTAAGACTAGGTGAAGCGGGGGCGATAGCTCCCTAAGCTCAGTAAAGATGTAATCCTTATGTACCCTTATATTTCATTTTCATGTTATGTATCTGTGCCTGTATCCTAATCAGTGATGTATGCGTACAATAGAATTATAGTATCAGTATTAGAGACACGTGTATTGAAACGTTTAGGACATACGACCGTAGGCAAAATGACTGCTGTTACCAATTGTAAGTTGGCCATAAAAACAACTGTAAAGCGAAGATAGAGACTTTGGGCTGGCCCGGCGGATCGTCTGGGTGCCACCACTGACCACGGCGGGCGCTCATTCTTTGGCAATATATCAAGTGCAGCTGTCCTCGGTGTACTGGCAAGACCTCGCCTCTTACTCCTGGATCAGGGTAGAGAAATGTGCCAACATACAAAATAAATCCAGCTTTTCAATGACACAGTTTCTTATGACCAAATGACTTCGAGGGAGCAATAAGTATGCCGCTATATAACCTCGGTAGTGTGACTGCACCTTCACAAGTAGTAATTAGATAAACCTGTTGTAAACAATGGTAAATGTTATCCTTCTTATGCATTACGTTATAATTAAGAACATAATACATATTTAGAGAATATAATTATAATCAAAAGCACAAACTGCTCTGGCTAAGGGAGGTGAGAACGAGGAGATGGGGTAACTATGAAGGAAGGAAGGCGGATCTGGTGGTATAAGGAAGCACACATTAATCATAAAACTCAGGAGGATGAAGAGAAAATACAAAAGTTTAAGGTGAAAGTTGTAGAAAGTGGAGTATCATATATCTCTTGAAAGTCATCGGTCCGGACCTTTCAAGCAACGGAGCTAAAAAAAAGATATATGAATGTGTGAGAGAGAAATCGCCTATGATGAAAATTATAGGAAAGAAATACGACAATAGCATAAGCGTTTAGTTAAGATAATCTCAATGTAATTTTGACGGTTTCATTGGACGTCATTTTCAGCTCAGATCAACCAGATGGGCACAGTATCAATGAGTTTGGTCCTGAGATAATATACTATTCCTTACCCCCCCCTCTCTCTCTCTCTCTCTCTCTCTCTCTCTCACACACACACACTTCCCCTGAGATAATATACTATTCCTTACCCCCCCCTCTCTCTCTCTCTCTCTCTCTCTCTCTCTCACACACACACACACACACTTCCCCTTCATTTGCTGTAGTTTTTACTTACTGCTTATAAAGGATGTACTGAGTTACTGTACACCTCCCTCCTCCACGACGACATAGTGTACACACAGGATGTACACAGTGACTGGCTCAGAGAAGAGGGACCTTTAGCAAGCATCCATGTTTGGGTCGGAGAAATAGGAAAACACAGAGAGACGTGAGGTCAGGTAGTAGTGTGTGTGTGTGTGTGTGTGTGTGTGTGATGGCAGGGCATTCGTGCGTAGTGGGAAGAGGGAAAATCAGATGCACGAAGAAGGAAGAAGGGAGAGAATGGAAGGGTGTGTGAGATATAGAAAGAGAGAGAGTAAATTTGTAGAGGGAGGACAGAAAGAGATCTTGGAGGGAGAGAAGGATGGTGAGAGACTGCAAGGGAAAGGAGAATGTGAGGATATGTATAAAATTAGGGAGGGAGATAATGAGCGGCCGTGTGTGAAGGAGGGAAAAGAGAGGGTGGAAAAGAGTAAAGGAAGGGAGGGAGAATCCATGTTTAAGAAGGAGGAGGGGGGGCGTGTGTAAAGGGAGGGCATGTATGAAGGAAGGGAGGGTATGTGTGGAAAAAGGGAGGGAGGTGGTGAGGGAAGAAAGGTGGAAGGGCATGTGTGGAGGGATGAGGGTGGAGAGTGTGTGAGGAGAGGGAGGGAATGAGTGTGTGAGGAGAGGGAGGGAGGGAGGGAGAGGGAGAGAGAGGGAGGGAGAGAGGGAGGGAGGGTGGGAGAGAGGTAGGTATTGCTCATACTTCCTGGAGGGTGTGCACTGTGCAGGGTAGTCTCGACAAGGTTAGGTCAAGGTGACTCGGCCACTGGACCACACTATCTGCAAGATTATCTGTCTCTCTCTCTCTCTTTCCCTGTCTATCTATCTGTTGTCTTCAGTCTAGTTCTCTACCTGTCTGTTGTTCGTCTGTCTGTTGTCTTCTGTCTGTGCCTCTATGTCTCTCTCCCTGTTGTCTTCACTCTGTCTGTCTTCTCTGTCTGTATGAAGGTGTCTGTCAATGTCTGTTCGTATCTGTCTATTAATATCTGTTGGTATCTTTACGTATGTGTGACTTGATGTCTCTCTCTCTCTCTCTCTCTCTCTCTCTCTCTCTCTCTCTCTCGTCGTGGTCACCTGCCCAACATTATAACAGGTTGAACAGAGTCATAAATCTAGACGTCTACGAGCGACTGTCCTCACTCTCCATACAATGCCAAAACTCGCATCATCATTAGGTTAGGTTAGGTTAGGTCAGGTTAGGATAGGATAGGTTAAGTTGGTGTAATTGTCTAGGATAATATCAAGGTGGATGTCTACCTATTATTTAGCGTTCTTCTAGAAATGCCAAAGAAGATATGCTGTTATAACCGAGTTTTGCTATATTTGTGTCTTTTCACCTGAGCAAAAAAGAACAACAAAACCTAACCTAACCTAACCTAACTTAACCTAACCAAACATAACCCAGGTGATGGGATATAGTCTAATATGTCTTGTAGAATTTAATCCAGCGAAAACTTCCCAGTGTATTCTTATGTAACTTGAACTGCTTCACACAGCCAGCGTAGGGGGTCAGCTTCAACACTGAGTCACATCGCTATTGGCTATCACAACAGTTGATCAGTTACCTTTCTTGTACGTACACACACACACACACACACACACACACACACACACACTGATGGTCAACGTTCTGAACTAAGAAAACACTCACAACTTATTTTTTCTTTAAATATGAGGATGGTGCGTTCGTTCTCGATCATAAGAACCTATGAACCGAGTTAATATAACAGTGTGTGTGTGTGTGGTAATGTCATAGGTGAGGAATGATTGTGTTGTGTGATAAGAATATAAATACACTCCCATTAAGAGCCTTAATTATAATCTCTCTTCGTTTTTGTTTTCCTTCAATGCATTAACCGATAACTAACTATGTGGATTAGCTCTCTGAGGACGACACAAAGTTAAGCTAGGTTAGGTTAGGTTAGGTTAGGTTAGGTTAGGTTAGGTTAGGTAAGATCATGTTGTTTGTTGCTACCATTGGTTTAGCGTCATAGTTTAATCTTTACCTTTAATTACCATAACCAGGTGTGAGATTCTTAAGACCCCATCGGTGATACAACCTGGAGGAGAAATAAAGTCTGGGGGTGTTCTGCTGGTTGACTTGTGGTGTTGTATAAGCTAGACCATCGCGCGAAGTGATTTTAGAAGGGAGAGCAGGAGTCTTCTGTGTGTGTGTGTGTGTGTGTGTGTGTGTGTGTGTGTGTGTGTGTGTGTGTTATTTTATTTCTGAATGCACGTATAGATTAAGCCAGCCTCGTACGACACCTGCATCTACACCAACACCTGTACTGATGCTTCTGGGTAAAGTATAATAACAATGATATAAAAAAAAAAAAAATAAAAAAAAATATGTTGCGGTAAAACTGATCGATTATGAACGCGTGTAAATACCTTTGTGACATCTTCATCGGTACTGAGGTTATTGAGCAAATAATCCGAACCTAAATAGAAATATACGTTACATTTATACTATCTATACTAGCCTCTACTGATAGCTTGAGTAAATCTGCTGAATATAAAGTAAATCTAAATATACAACAACATTCTCAATAACATAACTAAAACTAAATTGAATATGAAACAACAATATCTATACTTGTTTGGATATCTTAAATAAGTTAGTTAGAAATCGTGTCTCAGAACCTATAATCACCAGCACCTTCACCTCCCACTACGTAGGCTTTCCTGGTAACTAGTTTGAGAGCGTTAATGACTAGGATTGCGTCATCGTGGTAGAGCATAATGACTAGGATTGCGTCATCGTGGTAAGAGCATAATGACTAGGAATGCGTCATCGTGGTAAGAGCATAATGACTAGGATTGCGTCATCGTGGTAAGAGCATAATGACTAGGAATGCGTCATCGTGGTAGAGCATAATGACTAGGATTGCGTCATCATGGTAGAGCATAATGACTAGGATTGCGTCATCGTGGTAAGAGCATAATGACTAGGAATGCGTCATCGTGGGAAGAGCATAATGACTAGGATTGCGTCATCGTGGTAAGATCCGCCATAGCCAACGACGTCAATTGCCCGGTTGCTTTTCCTCCTAGTCTCGCTTCCTGGAACACTTAACATATTCTTATTATCTCCCCGTCGCTCCTTGTATTACCTGCACGCTTTTAATTTATGGTTAACTTAAACCAACAATGACAAGGATGAAGTGTCAGGCAAAAGAGGTTAGTATTCATTACCTGTTGACGGTGTGTGTACAATGTCCACCTGGGTCTGAACTTGACAGCTTATCTACGTGACAGTATGCCAACAAAATTCTATTTAATTCCCTTGTAAATAAAGAAAACATATTTACCTACAGCCATTCTCCTCTTTGACCCACTTCAACGTATCACAAACTCAAGTTCATATTTGGTCATCTTTTATAAATGTTTTCAAGTGATACACCTACTCCTCAAAAACGTCGTCTCTATTACTGTAATATGAATAGAAAAATAACATTATTTGTCTAATCATTATATTTTAATGCTTAGGTATAAAATCATACAAAAATACGTAAAGTAAATTAATGTATATCAGTGTCTCTCTTGTGGTTTCTGTCACAACCACCTTCCTACTACACGCCTCCACCCAACCATAAGATGGACGTTTATGACAAAATTGGATTGATTTTACACTGAAACTCTCGTCTTGATAAATGACTTTTTTTCACACTCAGTTGGACGAGGAAATAATAACAGCTTTAAGAAGTGGAACTACATATCGTGTGGATGCCATACGTAGCGTCAGCCTCAGGGACACGCCTCCATAACATTGAAATATACTAAATGTGGTGCTTACAATTCCCGGAAAGTGATGGAGGTGCAGCCAGCCTAGTGATGACCGTCTGCATACTCCATCACATTAAGTTTTTCCTCTTAATTAAATCATTGAAACAAACAAGAACTTGGCTGTACACACAACATTTGGCATTATTTACGGTAAATAGTTAAGTTTACACATCTTCAAATAAATCTAATTAAAAAGTGCAATTATGTCCAAAGGAACGAGTGATTAAAATAAATAATTGTTGATGATTTTTTAGGATTCTGGCCAAATTTTCTTTCAGATTTGATCGTGAATTTTTTTTCTGTACCAGCAGCCTGTACGATTGTGCCCACAAGCCCATTCCTGTACCCCACAAGCAGAATTACTGGAGGCGTGTCACCCCCCCCCATACCCCCCCCCCCTTCACGACGTCACTGCCGTAAACACAATAGGTGATTAAGCAAACTGATGTACTACTGTACTGTTTCTTATTGGTATAGAAAACAGTGGGTGATCCGAGCTGGTGATTCAGTTGATGAGTCTTGCATCCTTCTAGTTAACTTAACCTTACCTAACCAGCCAAACCCGAAATACAACCTATATGAACCTAATCAACAGCTGAGCGGCCCTAACCACCCCAACACTCTTTCGGTGATGCTGCCCCCGGCTGGTATTAATAACACAACGTGAATACCCTAATGGCCTAAAGTGATTACATAGAAGTGCAATGTTACTGACTCATCGTGTGCGTCAGACGTATTCAATGATCTCTGGGCTCCGGGAAACCTGAGTCTGGAACAGCCGTCAAAACACGGACTCACGCTGAGTTGGTAAAATGAGACACCGTACGAAAACGAAGGTGACCTTTAGAAAGTCTGCCAAAAATAAGAGGTAATTCTGGACGAGAAAGGAACTGACTTGCTTTTATGTGTCATAACGCACGTACACATACTTTAGGATATAAATGAACTAAACAAGCTAGAGATCATCAGCGTCGCATACTTTGTGAAACGAAGAGCTGTTGAGTTTAATAATGAGTACTGTAGAGTGAATCAGTGTGAGAGCTTTAACCCAAGAGGATATTTTTTATTACTATATTCGTTGGGACTTAATGAGAGAGTGAAGGATAAAATATCTATATCCTGAAAAGAATTAGGTTTCCTGGCCGATAATAACAAGTAATTTTACCTTGGTCCAAACAGGGGTGGTTAAGATCTTGTCTTGGACGCAGTAAACACGTAGGTGCGGCTAATCACAAACAAGTACTCGCCGGGGGCAGCCACACGTGTGCTAGCGAGATGCGCAGCTGTGGCTCAGGAGGACGAAACCTCCCGCCCACCTCATTAGAAAATAACGAAGGCCTAGTAGCATGTGTCTAACCACCTCTGGCTTAAGTTCTCTGACACATAACAGGACATTGGCTATCACCTTATAACCTCTTGACAAGTGTGAACCTCACGCCGGACTGGACATTAAAACAAACATCTGGGAATTCCGGCAGTTGTGTGGGTAGATGAGTGACCTCCGGCATGATCCAAGAACCGGATTCCCTACGACCAATACGTTAGTTTACATTAATATTAGGTGGTGATGTGAGGAAGTATTTAACTGGCTCACCTAACATTGAACACAAACTACAATTTAAGTAGCATCGAAAGTAAATGGAGACTACCAGAGTTATATCATCAAATATACTGAAAAAAATACGCTCATTAATGATGAAATAACTTATGCAACGTAATAATGGAGGAATGCAAACCGGATTCAAGGTATACACTGGGAGGTGTGTGAGCGAACCATCAAATATGATGATGACGAAATGAAGCCCAAAATAGAACCTTAGGTGGCCAGAGTAAGACTAGTTGTGGTTAGTATGTGATGTAGTGGTAGTGATGTAGTGGTAGTGATGTAGTGGTAGTGATGTAGTGGTAGTGATGTAGTGGTAGTGATGTAGTGGTAGTGATGTAGAACAAAATAAATGCAACAGGATGCTGCGAGCCTGCCACTCCCTTAAACACTTTTCTTTATGCCATCCAGATACTCTCTTGATCATTAGTTATTCTATTAAATATGGTTTAGCTGCTACAATTTTGTTCATAGCTGCTAAAACTTTGACTTTTATCAGGTTTATAACTAATGTATTGGTTTAGACGCTATTGTCTGGAAAAGTCTGCTTCACACCTGGTATATATCTTGATATCTGCATTCTAAATGAAGGTGGTCAAGCCATGACTCTAATAAGAGATATCTTGCCATGATAACACCTAAACTTTAGACTGCATTCAGACGGTAACCTTTTATATCATTAAGAGTGTACCTGTAGTCTTCTAACAACACGGAACGACTCCCAATGCAAGTTACATTAGGTCACCTGGCAACATAAACAGTATCAGTAGACCCCGTGATTACCTCATGGGGAACTTCTATGACATCATTCCAAAGATGTTGACGGGGGTGAAACACATCAGAAGCGATATTAAGTACATTTAAACTAACGTCGTATTCAGAGTGACGGAGAACTTAGGTATCTGTGCTCAGTGATGTATGATGGAGAGGGAGGGCATTAGGCCACCCCCCCTCCCCCCTGCTTACAAAAATAGATTAGTGGATAGAAATAAAAAAAATCAAAATTTCAGAGTCTTGGCTTCCTTTCCAGAAATTTAAATACGCCACTGTCCTGTATGCTGCTGTCACTGAGAGAACCTTTGTTGTCTCGATCCTACACTTTATATCTTTTCATCATCAAATTAAGCTAGTGTAGCCTACAGTGTATAGGGTGCAGCAGGGACATGGCGCTCCACTCCTATACTGAATACACAAAGAGTTTAACAGTCAGGCTGCTATACGGAACTAAAAGCGGTAGACTGCAGCATCACCACCACACTATGGGCCCCTCTTTAACCCTTCAACTATTAATGAACACAGTAGACCTACACGAGAGAATGCAGTTTTATATGATGATGATAATAACTCTAGTACAACAGCCTATAGGCCCAGGTTGTACATAACTAAGGTACAAGACTTAGGAATAAATTTATAACTATCCCCTGTATATATCAAACATACATATAGGAATTAAACCTGAAATTAAATAAAACTGTTCAATATAGAGCACAAATGCATAAGTTTATTCACCACTTCTGAAAAACGATGAAAGAAAAAATAAATAATAAATAAGAATATGTTTCATCTAAAATAATTTGTAATATATATTGTCCTCCAGATATGTTTGTAGGTGCGTGTGTGTGTGTGTGTGTGTGTGTGTGTGTGTGTGTGTGTGTGTGTGTGTGTATAAGGAATATGACACTCACACACACACACACACACACACACACACACAAGTCCTGCTTCCTCTCCTCCCACACCCAACCCACCACGCACACTCCTTCCCATTTACCCCCCGACACTCCCACCTTACCGCCACTACCCATGCACACACCTGCAATCAACTGGGTGACCATGGCATTAAATCCGACGGCCCAGCTGCCCAATCCGGTTCAAGAGCTTTCGTTATATAGTCCAAGAATCACACGTATGTTGTTTGGCTGCTTCCTAGAAATATGTTCGGTGTTTTGCTGTAATTATGTTAACACCATAACAATAATGAAAAGGTTAATAATGATAATAATAATAATAATAATAATAATAATAATAATAATAATAATAATAATAATAAATATAATACTAATACGATCGTTGTTAAGCATTACTACAGGAAAAGTCTATCTGATTTGTTAAATGAAATATTATAAGAAAGCCAGCTACAAAATATTTACATTATGATTACATTACTAATTGTTCTGTTTAAGTTTAATTATGTGAAGTGGATCATGATATACAGAAATAATACAGAAAATTGGCCACATATTAATGAGAATACAGCAAGACTTGTGAACAATACGACAGGTGAGCGTTAAAACAAACACGAATATCCACAAATATTTACCAATGTTCTTAACCTACAAAGTGAATATCTGTTAAAAAAAAATACCCAAAATAGAATAAACTGTAAAAAAAAAAAAAAATCGCAAAAGGCCCATGAGGTGGTTGTGGTTTGAAGCCTAGTAGACCAGGAATAGAGACGAACTCGATAACCATCACTGGAGCGTCGACTTATGACCACAGACAAAGTGGGCCAAAAACCTGACTCTCACCCACTCACTAATGATACACACAGTCTGGTCAAAATATCCCTCTATCATTATATTCAGACACAAACATGTCCTCAGTCTCAGGTAAGAGTTAATGTAAACTTCTGTGACTATTTATTTTACTTTTCCAGTACAATAAACAGAGATTTTTATAATTTGTATTTTATTTTCTATTATAATTATATACTGGAGGAATTTTATGGTCACTGTAAGACTAATATTAATATTTAAGACACAAGGAATCAATTTGTATAGTTAGAATTGGTGTTTTATGATATTTTAAGCATAAAATTTTCGGAAGAGTTATGGGACGGTTCCGCAAGTTTGGGGAGGAAGGGGTAGGGGTAGATAGCGGTCCTGTGGTTGGCAGTGTGGACAGTGTGGGAATTGAGCCGGACCAAATTGACCATGGGAGCAAGTGGTATGGTCCTCCTCGCCTTGGCCTCCTTCACCCTACCCTCACCACAACTACCCTCAGAAATCACCTCTCTCCCTCCTCCTCCGCCAGCCATTTTGACTCTCGACCCTGACCTTGACCAAGTGTCACGAGAAGTAATCTGTAAGTTCTTTGTTTTCCTACTATGGTTCCGAGAGGTTCAGTGTTCAGTGTCCTCCATCCCCCTGGCAGGATTATATAAAAGAGTACAGGTGTGTACTATAGATGCAGCTGATCACAAGAGCGTCCGCCCTCTGCGTCCCTACCCAGCACTACCTTCACAACACTTGTAATGAACACTTAACAACACCACAACACTTGTAATGAGCACTTCACAACACCACAACACTTATATGAACACTTCACAACACCACAACACTTGTAATGAACACTTCTTTCACAACACGTATTAACATTTCCATCACAGCACTTGTTGTCAACACTTCACAACACTTGTAATGAACACTTCACAACACCACAACACTTGTAATGAGCACTTCACAACACCACAACACTTATATGAACACTTCACAACACCAAAACACTTATAATGAACACTTCTTTCACAACACTTATCAACATTTCCTACACAACACTTGTTATCAGCACTACCTTCACAACACTTGTAATGAACACTTCACAACACCACAACACTTATTATCAGGACTACAAATCAAAACACTTTTTATCAACACTTCTTTCACAACACTTATCAACATTTCCATCACAGCACTTGTTGTCAACACTTCACAACACTTGTTATCAGGACTATAATTCACAACAATTGTTATCAAGATGCACCTTCACCATAGCCTTCACCCATCACACCACGGCATCCTGTCTCACACATACTTAGTGGTGATGCCATTAAATCGTGTCAAAAACTCCTAACTAGTACAGTTACTTGGAGGATGGTCATCGTCCACCGTCTGACACTTGTTGCTGAGGCGTCTACTACCATACAGCGGAAGGGTTGTATTAATAAATTAGATTCACTGTTTCATGGTCAAGGATCCATTGTACTGTCTTGTCGGTTCTCCCTTGACCCTGACGACAAATTTTGGATTAAATGAAGGTGATCTAAGTCCTTTATCGTGTTACATGTTAGTGTTTCTGGGTCAACAAACTACAGTATATTGTATTCATCGCTGTAAGACAATACAATAAATTATACTGTATTAGACTTTATATAGAACAAAGTGTTATATACGCCAGAGGCTAAGGATATAAAATACAACTCAGTGATAAGATCGGGAAGTGAATCTGCCAGGAAAAGGGAAGCTCATTGTCCTGTCGTCCCCCATCCCAAGGTGTGTTCCTCTTACAAACACTTATTTCATCACTTGACTTTCTACCCACACTATCCTTTCCTCCTTTATAGTTAAGACTAGACAATTACTGAAGGTAGTCTATGGCCCAGTCCAAACCTCCAAGGAGAAAGGAGTCATAACTGTGACAAATAGCTGAAGAATATGTTGGCTATAAATCATATCAAGCTGGATAGACATTTTTTTTTCTCCGTTCGCGACGCAGGTGTCAAGTTACTGTGCAGAAAAGATCTTTACAAATGATAAGGACAAATTATAGATCAATCATTGGTGTGTGTGTTGTGTGTGTGTGTGTGTGTGTGTGTGTGTGTGTGTGTGTGTGTGTGTGTGTGTGTGTGTGTGTGTGTATGTGTGTATGTATGTATGTATGTATGTATGTATGTATGTGTGTGTGTGTGTGTGTGTGTGTATGTGTGTGTGTATGTATGTATGTGTATGTATGTGTGTGTGTGTGTGTGTGTGTGTGTGTGTGTGTGTGTGTGTGTGTGGGTGTGTGTAGAATAATCCCTTAGTAAAAAAAATATATATATATTTATTTCATCCATTTTTTTTTTGGTCTGTAAATTAAAACTTAACAAATATCCTTCTATATCAATGCCTTCTTTATAAAGGCTAAACGTTATGTAAAAAATTATACTTAGATCTAAACGACCTTAAATTTTACCTAATTCCAATTCTCTTCCTGTACACAACACAAATGGAACACCTTAACCCCTAACTGTAAAGTCATTTGTGATCAGAAGTCCAAGAAGAAACACCAAAGGCAAAGCTATAAAAAATAATCCTCTTTCTCACTCACTGTTCCTATAGCCTTCTAACATTACAGGAGTTCACACACTATCTTACACAAACTCCAAATATTTGTCTTATGATGTTATGTGACTCAGACAACACACAGAGTAAAGTTATACCTCCCAGAATATCCGTAAAATATCCGTAAAATTTGCATGGATGATAAAGATGATAAGAGTCATATAGATAAGACCTATTATACGGTAAATCTAACCTAACCTAACCTATTAATATTAACTTTTCATTTAGATTTTCATTTGATTACAATTATAGTCAATTTGAGAGGTAAAAAATATATTCTACCTGACAAAAAATTCTTGTAGTGTGAATGAATGAATGAACGAAATAATGAATGGATGAACGAATGAACGAATGAATGAAGAACATAACGCGGCGTGATTTTTTGAGAAAGGTGTTGTTGTTGGTGAATGATGGTAGCGAGTGTGAAGCAACAGGATCTTAGAATGCAGCTTATGAGGTTCCAAGAATGAATGAATAACAATGAATGAGAGGAAGTTAATGTGTTAGTGTGCTTTTACCTCCAAGTACCCTGCAGTAAACGGGGAAAAGGGTTAATAAGGTGAAAAAGAAACCTATTTAGTATGTACAGGTATGTATGTATGTATGTATGTACAGGTATGTATGTATGTATGTGCAGTATGTATGTATGTATGTACAGGTATGGTCACACACTGATGTTCTTCATTCATAACTCAAGGTGTATATTTCTTCCATACCTTTGTCATACAAGTCGACCATCTTTGTCTGCTTATCTTCAAGACTACCCATAAAAGGGATCGTCCAACCTGACATATTTTTTTCACATTTCTTTAGCAGCTCAGTGGGTCAAGGTCACCACCACCACCACCACCGCCACTACCACCGGACGCTAACCACCACCACACCCCTAGCAACCACCCACAAGTATGAGAGGAATGTGTTCATAACCATAATTTCACGTGTGGAGGGAATTTTTGACACACACACACACACACACACTTGGCTAAAACCAAATTTGCAGGGTAGGATCTTTATATAGATGGAAGGTTTGTTTAAGGTTTGTTCAGCACCATAAACCCTTTTATCGCCAGAAGGTACTAAATGGTTTGTTTTAGTGACACTCTTAAAACTAGACACACCAAGAGCTGGTCACTGGCTGCGTTAAGCGAGTCATATACAGGGTAAACGTTAAGCTGGGAAAAATATGCATAAATCAAGCTGACAGTATCTAATAAATAATAATAATAATAATAATAATAATAATAATAATAATAATAATAATAATAATAAAATAATAATAATAAATAATAATAATAATAATATAAAACGGTTAGTGTGGCAAGAAATGAGAGTGTACCTGAAGAGTAAGCGACCTTCCGTGTCTTTATGTCAGCAGTGGTTATGAGGTGCGGCTGTCAGTGTAGTGACCGGGCAGGCGACAGCTCGTGCCTGCAGGGGAGGTATTGCTGGGGTTATGTGATCCATTGTGTATGACAATCGGCTTCAGCCCAGTGACTCCAGTTGTTGTAATAGGACGGATGTGTTGAAAGACAAGCCATTGAGTCCTGTATTATGCTGTGAGTGAGAAAGAGC
This sequence comes from Homarus americanus, assembly GCF_018991925.1. Taxonomy (NCBI): domain Eukaryota; kingdom Metazoa; phylum Arthropoda; class Malacostraca; order Decapoda; family Nephropidae; genus Homarus; species Homarus americanus. Next base: position 1,694,987 of record NW_024736148.1, read on the forward strand.
GATAAACCCAGTGACATTATCGTATTGCGTGGTAACAAATCTTACTACAGCTTTCAAACCCATTCACCTTCTGGTCGCCATTTCTTGCAGTAATACTCACAATACTTCTACTAATAATAATATCTTGCCCACCTGAAGATTAGGCACCCTAGCTTATTTCACATGATGATTAAACACACTAATTTAACCTAACCTAACTTAACCCGAGAACAAGGTTATTAACACCGATAAAACCTGTTCGTGTAATAATAAACTGATAAAACTGTATCTTATATATATTTTTTGTTTCAGATTATACCTTTGTATTTCACAGACTTAAGTTAGGGTTTATTATTGAAGGTGAATATTCTTTGGTCATAAGTCTCTCTCTCTACCAAAGGCACTAACCTATGAACTACTTCGCTACACACAGTTAAAACTCACCATTTAGCACGTGTGTGTGTGTAATAATAACAATACTATTACTAATACTACTACCACTACTACTACTACTACTAATAATAATAATAATAATAAACGGTTTATTAAGAGAGTTGCAGCCGGTGTCTGAAAATATACAAACTTACATGCGTGCGTGTGTGTGTGTGTGTGTGTGTGTGTGTGTGTGTGTGTGTGTGTGTGTGTTTGTATCAATCCGCTCTAATCTTCTTATCGAAATGTTTATAAAATTCCAAGCTTACATCTCTCTTTGCTCTCTGTAAGAATTCCCCATTTTTTGCTAAGTTTCCAAGACGACTGTTGAGAGAGAGAGAGAGAGAGAGAGAGAGAGAGAGAGAGAGAGAGAGAGAGAGAGACGCTGCATTCTTTAGCACTACCATGATTCACGCAACTCTGAGATAATCAATTTCCTTCTTGTCTAACATGTCTTTAACTATCTAAAAAAAAAAAATCCTTTTCATTTCTCTATATAAACAACAACAGGATGCTTCGAGGAGGATAGAAACATCTTGCCTGGATCTGATACCACAAAAAAAAAATACATCCGTTCAAAAATTCTACACAAGCGAAAAATCCAATAGTTTATAGAATCTCTGATGGAGTGAGTTATTTATATCGTTTGTCACTAAGATAAGAACATTGTCCCTACAGCGAGATACACCCAATCCAACAAACAATTCAAGTTAACTCATGTTTGTTTTTGTGTGTGTATGGCAGGTTTGTAAATGTACGGTATATAGGTTTGTTTGTAAGTGTATGTATTAATTGACAGGTAGCTCAAGATCCACAGTACACCATGGGAACAGCTCAACATTAAGGAAGATACGAGTGTCCTGCATACTAAGTGAGGGACGGTCACGTCAGCAACATACACTAGGGGGAAGAGTCGACGTGTGTGTGTGTGTGTGTGTGTGTGTGTGTGTGAACTGTACCGTACTGTGCCTTCTTTGAGACAACGGGATCTAATAGCACAACGACTCCACTTTTTTCTATTGGCTGACCTACGAATAAAGAGGAATGTGTCTTAAAACAACAGCATCAAACGACTCCCTGTTTTTGCCCGTCATATCTTGGATAAAGAGGCGGAGGATAACAAAGGAGAGCCGTAACAGTGTCATAAGATTCAGCAGCTATGACAAGACTGCTGATGTCCCAATGGTGAAGCAAGTCACACAAGGATTAAAAAAAAACTTTTCAATGGGAGAGGACTTTGCTCTTCCCAGACACTGGCTTGTAGGTGAGGGAACGATTCTATTATTAAAATCATTTGTATGCGTTTTTTTTATGTAAATTAAACCTGGGGAATCATTGTTTATGGAACAATAAAAAGCTAACAGTATTGTTTTTTCTTCTACAAAATGTCTCCTACAATGTGCTCTAAAATCATTGTTACTTTTCATCGTATTAGTAAAAATCTAATACGTGAAATGAGGTACAGTTATATAGTTTATATATAAAAGCTTGAATTATGAATTTATATTAAGTATTACAACTTCACCCATCAAACATGTATGAGCTGAAGCAGAACATGACAACTGATGTACAATGTATGAAACAAACTGTACTCATACACGGGTTGGAGAAGCAGCATTATCAACACTACAGAATCAGTTTTCAGTGCACAATATAGCCTAGAGCTGTACACTTCATCCCCCTCAGTTGCCTTGTTTCAGTAGGAAATAAACATACGTGCCCAAACTATGACTAGATCGAGGGTGGCCAAGATCTCGTCACCAGCTACATTAAATTTAACTTGAAAATAAACGGCGCAAGAAAAGTAAATCTTTAGTCAGGCCAGGAGAGCCCAACACTAGTCTGACATGCAGTCGAAAATGAAATGCTTCCTCCATGCCAAAATTTTACGGTCATGTCTTTTATATGTACAGTATTGTTAACCTCAACTTCCAAGGAGCATTGAGAGCACCGAGGTAACTATACACTCGTTGTCCCTTCACCCCGGGGTAAGACACAACCACAGAATTTAGCCTCCAAAGAGCTGACACAGAATACTGCCCATCTCGAACTATAATTTATCATCATGTCTGGCAAATAGCATGTGACCATACAGCATATAAATAAAACCTAAAATACCTGGTATTATTTAGTTCTTAAAATCAATCTTCTAAAATGCACACTAAACTCTCCAGTCTACAATACATTATATTCAAACGAAACTGAAAAGTGAGAAAAGTTCACGATCCTTTGAAAGTAGAAGCAAATCTTTCTGTATATAAAAAAATAAGGTGCAAGAAAATTCACAATGCTATATTTACATACTGTGACACAGGACGGGACGCTTACATTCCCGTTATCCGCCCACCATTGACCCTAGGTATAATTCTTGACTAAAATACCGCCATAAATTGTAAAGAAACGCTGCGGCCACAGAACTAAGGGGATGCAGGGATACAGTACAATACACAATGTAGTACCTAACTCCTACAAAAATGTCAATAACAGGTGTACGGTGAGTAGGCTGTACAAAAAGCAACACAACTGCCTGATAAATATAAAAAACTCATGTAATGTGTTCTTCTTATCAATAACTTAGCTACAAACTGTTAAGAAATGCTGTAGATTAAGGGATAACAGGTATAACTAAGGAACCAAACACCTGCGGCTCCAACATAACAACTGACTCATAAAAAATGGTATATTTAGTGCGATAACAGTCTTCACAGGGGGAGATCTGTCCACCGTAAGAACACAACCAGCTGATAAGAACATAGTTGTGTCAGACATGAGTAACAAAACCAAACCAGGTGGGCGGTGATAGAAAGTGGTGATAACTAATATGACGGGTTGAAAGTGTTCAATATGTGTGGCACCAGATGTTGTTGGACTGTCACTGTAACAACAATAAGATGAACACAAACATCAGGGAACTAATGATTAAACTAGATGCAAATGAAAAAAAAAAGGAAAACTGACAAAGCCGTGTATGAAGGAAGGGGAAATAGCCTCTTTTGTGTGCAGTTTGTGTTTACGTCAAACACCTAAGAAGAACTGTTGCTTTCCAGCCTCGTTTATGGTTTTCACATCCTTTCATAATTCACTCGGTGAACAAATCTAACCAAGAAAAAGCGAGAAAGAAAGGTTGAGGTAAGGCGAAGTGAGCGTCAGAGGTGAGCGACAGTGGGTGGCCAGCGACACCTTACCAGAACAATGAACACAACTTCTTTGGTAACTTCCCAGGGAATGGGGGAGGAGGAGAGGAGAAGACATAAGACGCTGTATTTCACAAGGGATGTGACTTACATGTTGAGGGCACGGTAAAGATTAGCATATGAGCAGTGCGTAAGGGTGCTCCTACAATGAGGTGCTGAGAGGTGACTGGGACATTACAGAATAAGGTAGAATGACACTTGAACCCGTCATGTCGCTGTAACTATCACCACCCTCATCCTATGATATTGCCTGAAGTCTGTAACCTCAGAATCTATCCACACCACTGAGTCAGTCAAGAGGAGTTGATGTACCGAACAATCCCTTTCTTGTTTAGTATCAAGCTCATGTGTCTGTGTATGAGGGTGACTTAGGGTCTTCAGTAACCTTGATTTATCTCTTCATATTTGCAAGGAACAACTTTTAATACGTTACCAAAGCTTACATCAAGTGGTCCGAGGAGCAGGCTATAGTTCTTCCATAAAACAACCCTTATCTTCAATGAACAATTTCCTTCAACTAGTCTCTAGGGCAGTGGAGTGATTTATACATTAAATCGTCCGTGAATAAGATCATCTACTTAAAATTCTTCATGTGCATCTTGAATTTAAATCACATTTATGTACGTGTAAAATTTAAAAAATATATCTAAGCACACATGAAATTAATTCGTCTCGTTTCACCATTACTTGTGAACGAGTTTCCTTCATTACCCATTGCTTAGTTAAATTCATCCAAGTGATTTCACGTGTATTGCTTAGACTTTATCCTCACAAATAAACAAAATAAATTCCTGTCATCCTCACAAGTGTTTGTCCTAGATACTAAAATTATGCTTAATTAAAGATATTCCTCTCTCACTTCACCATTATTTCTCATGACATTCTAGACAAGAGGATAATACACGTGATTAATATATTTCCAAAATAATAAATGAAATGGAAGTGTCAAAATCTGATTCGTAAGTTTAATAAAATTTGAGTTAAAATATCTCCACACGTCAAAGGTCTCCATACATGTTAGACCTTTGACGAAACTGAACTTCAGACATGGAGACCAAAGTAGGAGACGAGAGACCTGATCCAACCACACTACGACTGAGCTAGCATGTGGGTATAGTAATTGCTTATGGCGAATTATGTGCAACTTAAAAAACAAACGTAATATTTTAGTTTGACGGAACTTAAACTAAGAGTACAATGGGAAATGTCTATATGTAAAACAACAGTATGTGTGTGTGTGTGTGTGTGTGTGTGTGCGTGTGTGTGCTTGTGTTGTTCAATAATACTATACCACTAGGAAGACTCAGTGACCATCAAACGCGTGACACAACCATTGTACTGCGGTTTATTGACCATAATATGATGTGAATAAATGTCATAAGAACGAGTGAGGGAGTCTGAGTGAGGGAGTCTGAGTGGCAGGTGTGTGGGTGTTTTACGTAAAGCTGTATACACCGGGTGACTCTGATACAAAGATCTCCCCCTCCTCTGTCCTAGCCTGCGGTCACTGTCTGTCATCCATGAAGTAAGAAAGGTTTATATTTATCATCTCAAGTTATAGTAACTCTACCCCCACATCAGTTCTAAGCCTCGTTATGTTGTTTATTTTACACACAGGTATTCAGGAAGGTGGTGTAACTTAATTATTCTGACTTAACCTGTTTAGTTCATGAATAAAATCAGATTTTTCTTACTAAATGAAACTTGGTGGTTACAAATCTGCCCCGTGTTTTGCTGTATCATATTTAGTTTTCAATGCATTGTTTATACAGTATATACAGTACCTAGATATCTGAACCGTAAAGCTGAGTGAATTGGTGAAGAATCTTAAGCTCTTGAGGCAAAAGATGGGAGGTTCAAGAATACAGCAGTGGAAATCTCCTGCACGTTTCTCGCTTCAGAAATCACAAGGAAAGTCTCATTGAGTTCTTCAGTATACTCGTCTAAAACTACTCAGACTCTGCTTATGTAATTTACACACATACAATACGGTAATTATTATGTAAGGCAATTATCTCAAATTTCCTATAACAAAAACTAGATGTGATAGAGTAAAAAAAAAATTAGAGACATACTCATCTTACTTAAATTCCTAACTTCAAGATGATGTCCGATAGTTAAATTCTATACTGTAAGTAACAATTTGATACTGATATGTAAGTCCCAAGAGATTCAATATCAATGATTATAAACGGAAATTTAAATTAATAGTGTAAGTAAGGATGACTTATGAACTTACACGATCATACATCCACAGACATATACCATCCAAGCTATATAACTCATTAATGGGCCAACGCGACTCTCTTACTAACCAACAACTAATCAAATGTTACGAACTGTAAAGGTTTCTATGGAAGCCAAAAGTGGGCGGAGCTTAGTCGGTAGGTTAATTTGTTTTTAATTGAAAAAAAAGAATAAAAGAAAAGAAAGACAAACAGAAAGTTTTCGAACATAAGACTTTACTCCTTGCAGTATATTATATGGCCATCATTCAGAGGACTGTCAATCAGGAAATTATACAAAATTAAATACATTTCACAGCAGAAAATCCAAAACATATAAACAATTTTGTCAAATTTTATTGCACTTTTTTATTTAGATAAAATTACAAGATTTCTTTTTAATTTTCGAACATTAAAATCACGTATATTTTTTCAAGAAAATTTATTTCTCTTTCCATAACTATGCAATAATATTTTTATACACCATAATATCAATGCAACGCTCTTTATCAACTACCACCAAGGATACTATACTCTTGGAGGAAGGCTCACTAAATGGTCAATTTTTTATCCCCCCACGACGGTGGCACCGCCCAGCGGCTGCCTTACCTGATATTGCGTGATAGCATCAGATTATTCAATAAACACAATCTACAGTATATATGGTCTGTAGGTTATTGACAACCAAATTTAGATATCTAGAAATAATTTCTCAAAGCAACACATTAATTATTTTGTAGAAAAAGATCATATTTACTTACTTAAGAGAATATACTCCCTTCTGTTCTTCAGTAAGAGCAGTGGTGGTAGCTACAGCTTTACACCAGAAAGAAAGCAAGAGAAAGTTGTAGTGGGCATAATGAACATTTTCCAGTGGAAACCTGTAAGACACGTTACCCAAATTAGATATGAGAATATGAGGTATTCTCTGGGGTACAGTGGCCCTGGGGTGGTGAGGTGAGGTGCAGTCAGAGGTCACAGTGATTCTAGGGAAAAGATGGGGTGTTGTTATCCGGGGTCAACAAAGCTAAGGGGAGGAGACTGCTGGCCCTGGGGAGGAGTTGGGGAGTGGTAGGGAGGTGTTGGGGAGTGGTGGGGAGGAGTGTGAGGGGGGAGGGGGGGAGGGGTCACAGTGGCCCAGGGGATGAGCGGCGCCCTCATGACCTTGGAATCACCACCAACAACATGTGAAATCGCGTGATGTATGCAGACCAAAAACAATGCCCTGCACAGCTGACACCTGATCCAGACACTACAGCCGCTTACACCCCCCCCCACCTCCACATTCTGGCTCTCAGGTGCTACTATCTCTCTCTCTCTTTCTCTCTCCTCGCTTTCTTCGTCCGTCTTTGTTGTGTTACCTAACTCGTTCTCTCGCTCTCTTTCTCTGCCTGACTGTCCTCTTTTCTTCAGTCTTTCTTGTGTTACCTAACCTGTTCTTTCTCACTCTCTCTCTCTCTCTCTCCTTCTTCCTTAATGTCCCCATTTCCTCGTTTCTTGTGTTACCTAACTGGTTTTATCTTTAGTACTTATTCTCTCTCCATTCTTTACTCTTCTTTTTTTTACCTCACCTTCTCTACCCATTATGTTTCTCTCACACTGTCTCTCCATTCTTTAATCACCACTTTCTGCATTTTTTGGGGCTTAATGTTTTCTATTGACAGTGCTCTCTCTCTCTCTCTCTCTCTCTCTCTCTCTCTCTCTCTCTCTCTCTCTCTACTCTTTCTCTCTCCATTTTTCGTCTATCTTTTGTTGCCTAACCTAACCTAACCTAACCTATCCAGTCCATAGTATTCTCTCGTCCCTTTCCTTGCATTACCTAATCCATTTCATCAACAACAACAATAACCTTTCCCTCTTCCTTCCTTAATCTCTCATCTCTTCATCTCCCTTGTGTTACCCAATCCGTTTTACTACTGTACTTACTCTATATCTCACTCTTTCCTAACTGACTCTCATATTTCCTCACCTTTCTCGTGTAACATAACCTAACCTTACCTAACCTAACCCAGCTAAACCTACGCAACCCTAACCTAACCATAAAGATTCTTCACCCTCTTCATTTAGCCTTTACCATCGGTCAATGGGTCAGTTTCTCGAATCCATCTCCGCCTCCTGGACTAAACTTCACCTCAACAACTTTTCAAAAGACTTTACTACGTATTTTCTTCCCTCAAAATAGGAGGACTTTAACCTTAGATTTTCACAACAGTTTTCGAAGAGTTTACGTCTCAGGTGTGCATCATGGACTGGACGCAGGAGGAGAGCAATTTGGGACCAAAATATGTAGCAAAAGGTAGGCGGAAAATAAAGAATAAAAAAATAATGAAACGAGGAAGTGAAAAAAAATGTGAAGAAGAGAGGAACAGTCTGCCCAGGTGGTGCAAACCCGATAAGACAACAGGAAGCGAAAGATATGAACATTTATAATTCCGTGGTAGATGGCAGGGGGTACAGGGAAGCCTAAGGAGAAGGGATAGAATAGCAGTGTGTGTAAATGAGCGGAAGAACGTGCTGTTGATGGCTGTTGATGACTTAAACGAAGCAACAGGGAATTTGAAGCCTTGTTGTGAAAGGGAAGTACCATAGCGGAAAACATCTATTACAGCAGTGAGAACATGAGTACGTACTTGTTCTTGTTTCCCGCCACTCTGAACTTAGCGGGAGAAGTCTTGAAATATTTACTGATAATGACATCTTGGGAATATTAACATCGGCTTGTTATCACTTGCAATGACTCGTGATGATGAACTTACAATCATGCATGACCTAGATAACTCCCTAAGCATATTATACACACGATGATTCTACGAGCTGGAAGAGAACCAAGTGCAAGGACTGGCTCTGAGAAAAGGAGGGAGACTGGCACATAATAACAGTCAAGAAGATATCTGCTTACGCAAGTGGCACTACTTCAAAAAATGCGTCAGTCTTAGGGGGAAAAAAAAGGCGTCGCGTTTTTCTCTTGCCTTTCTCTTTCGTCCTTTTTGGGTCATGAGAGCTGGAAGGAACGTTGTGTAGCTCAGTGGTTCTCTCGTGTTTGTTCCACTATACTGTACAACACACACACACACACACACACACACACACGCACACGAATCAATATATATCATCGGTATCACTGAACACTGAGTACCAGATACTATCACAAAAAGTAACCATCAAAAACGAATGTACAACACAATCATTCTAAGGCCAATAATGCCAAAATACCTGAAATATGCCCCTATGCCATCCTTTCAAAGTAACCTGTCCACTTGAAATCACAGTTAATGCAGGAAAATACAAATGTCAGGTAGCGAGTATTACTATTCTTAAGGTCACTTGTTTTAATGGCTCCAGCAACTGATAATTATGTGCAAACTATAATCCTTTCCAAGCTAACCTGGCCCGTAAGCCCCGCCCCTCGTCTATAGCTACAAATAGTTGATTGGGTCCCCTGAGATGTTCTCTCGAATTCCCCCACCCCCTCGACTGCACGTATGTAAGAGGGTATTTATTTCGACCTTTTATGGTAAATATTTAAATTTTTCTAACATCCTCTCTGAAGTGCTAATGCCTTGAAATGATTTGCATTTTGATAGTTGAGGTATTTTAAAAAATCAGCTATTAGTATAGAAGAGAGGCGTGGCTTATGGGCTAGGTAAGCGTGGAAATACTATAGTAGTGGTGGTGATGGGTAGTGTGGTGGTGATGGGTAGTGGTAGTGATGGGTAGTGGTGGTGATGGATAGTGGTAGTGATGGATAGTGGTAGTGATGGATAGTGGTAGTGATGGATAGTGGTAGTGATGGTGTAGTGGTAGTGATGGATAGTGATAGTGATGGATAGTGATAGTGATGGATAGTGATAGTGATGGTGTAGTGGTAGTGATGGATAGCGGTAGTGATGGTATAGTGGTAGTGATGGTATAGTGGTAGTGATGGTATAGCAGTAGTGATCGATAGTGATAGTGATGGATAGTGGTAGTGATGGATAGTGGCAGTGATGGTAGTGGTGGTGATGGATAGTGATAGTGATGGATAGTGTAGTGATGGTATAGTGGTAGTGATGGTATATGGTAGTGATGGATAAAGATAGTGATGGATAGTGGTAGTGATGGGGTAGTGGTAGGATGGGTAGTGGCAGGGATGGATAGTGATATGATGGATAGTGGTAGTGATGGTATAGTGGTAGTGATGGATAGTGATAGTGATAGGTAGTGATGGGTAGTGGTAGGATAGTGATGGATAGTGGTAGTGATGGGTAGTGGTAGTGATAGTGATGGATAGTGGTAGTGATGGGTAGTGGTAGTGATGGGTAGTGGTAGTGATAGTGATGGATAGTGGTAGTGATGGGTAGTGGTAGTGATAGTGATGGATAGTGGTAGTGATAGTGATGGATAGTGGTAGTGATGGGTAGTAGTAGAGATGGTGGGCAGAAATAGGTAAAGGTGTTGTTAGTAAGCATGAGATAGTAGTAATAGTAGTAGTAGTAGTAGTAGACAGTGTTGAGGGAGGGCCGGCACGAGACCTGAGTGTCACACGTGCTGTACACACAAGTCACGAGTGTACTGTATAAGGTCATGCTCAAGGTGCCCCAACCTGGAGGTCAAAAGCACAAACAACACAATGGCCGAATCCGGTAGAGAGTGCAAGCTTTCGTCCAGTTACAGAGTCGAGCTGCTGTCTTCCCTTACCCCAGTTCTTGTAACACTTGTAGTTCATCTCTTACAAATAAACCACCTCAAAGTCATCTACCGATAAGTTCAATCAGCCTTTTCATCACAGACAGCGTAAAGAAATCGTGTTCGTGTGATTTACTAACATGAGGTGGTGGGGGATATATATACGGGACGAGTTAACAGTCCGCTTTATGACAATTCAGGAAAAAAAATGAAGATAAAACATTCTTCCCATGGTGATTGTTTTTCTTTCCCTTGGGTGTCTTTAACAATGGCCTCCTCGCTGTCTGGCTGAACCACTTAGTATAGGACACATACATTTACATTAGAGGCTAAAATAACTGTTTGGGGGGGCTAAGGGGAGGACACGTCACATAACGGTTGAGTTATCAGAGCACACATCACGAGAGTGGGAGAGATGAGGAGAGGGGAGGGGAGAGAGGGCTGGTGGGTGAGTGCCACAGCGTCACGTGAAACGGGGATCACGGGTTCAGGGGTGAGTGTTACCCATGGATGGCCACCCCACAATGCCCAGTGGTACCCCTGTGGCTGTGCTGTATCTCACACCAAGACTACCCTCTCACTTTTCTATTGTTATGTTCCCACAACTTTCAGCTGTATTAAATCGGGGTCCGGATTTTAACTATTAAATCTCATTCCGGTTTTTAGGTGCATTAGATCTAGGTCTTAATTTGAACTCGTCCATAATCGGTGAAGGTAAGCATCGTTTGGGGTTTTGGTGGTAGAGCGGCAACTCGTTAATCTCTCATCACTGTCAGGAATTGGACAATAAAAGTCATAACAAAGTAACAAAGACCAGACCAGCCACCCGAGCGGCTAGTGGGGAAATGATTAGTTAACAGTTAAGGTTGCCGCCCGTCCGTAAGAAAACATTGCCATTCGCAGGGGTGACTCGTCAAGATGGACTGGGTACTACTCGGCGCTCATTGGGCCACTCCCTGGCGATGGTTGCATCCAACAGTAAGCTGATAACAGCTCAATACAAACACACATACACACACACACACACATAGAGTCAGAGTATAGTTATAATTATGCTCTAAAATTACTCAAACGATTATATTTACTGTACCATTATTTACCTAATGGCCGTCACTAACGGTGGCCAGTGGCCTGTGTAGGATCCCTCCATTGTTCTTGATAATTTTGTCAAGGGCTATTTTGAACCCCAGTACTGTTTTTGATTCCACAGTTTGGGCTGGTAGACCGTTCCATATACTAAGGTTAAAAACATAAAACCGTGAAGAAAAATTTTAACAAATAACACTCACCAGCAGCTGTCCCCAGGCACCGTCAAACAGCTTCAGGATGCCACTAAACACAAAATCTGTCAAAAAAATACAAATATTCTGTAAATTTTATACAGTAACTACTTCCACAATATATATCACACTGTCATACACCTAAAAACTCATCCAAATAGACAACATACAAACTAAAAAATACAAATAAATAAGAATTATACAAAATTAATGAAAGCAAGTCGGGTGAATGGTTACAGTAGATTGAGTGGATATTAAAGCAAGCTATTAGTGTTCCTCTCCACATCTGATGCTCATGGATACGTTGTGTGTGAAATTTTGCTGTGAAAAACTTCATAAAGACAGCGAGGAGTTAACAATTTTGCTGTGATATTATGTTCGATGAAGTTACAAAATCGTGTTTCATCTACACTGTAAATCCCACGTTCACACACAAATAACAACGCCTCTCGCGGTTCTTGGGATGTGTCTGAAAACATGGTAATTCGCCATTGATTATCGTATATATTGGCCTGTAAATCAACCTCATATTGGGTATTGATACTTAGGCAAAAGAATCTAAAAAAAATACAGATTACTGATAAATCGTAAGAAAACAACATTAATACCCAAAATTAGGGATCATGTCTCATACCGAATGAAAGTGAAAGTGGGGGTCCAAATTACAGCTCACCGATTGCTATATAACATTTCAATAACACCAAATCGTCCTCATATTATCATCGCTTCAGGTGAAAATTCCATAGTGAGTGTGTATCGAGCTTTGTCGTTTCGTTCATCACCCATCCTTTCTTAAGTACCACGACAGCCTTACTAAATGAGAAAAATGCTATGTTGGTGCAGTGAAAAATCATACAATCGATCTAGGTCAGAAAAATTGTATCATATGCCGCTAATCACACATTTAAAGGTATAGTGAGTGTTAGATGAATCCCTGACCATTGAACCATTTAGGTCATAGAGATTTAAGACATTTTTTTTATACTGAACTTCAATGTGGTGGTAGATCTTTATACACCTTAGTTTTGACCTCTATAAGGGTCAACCATGAGCAATAATAGTTATCTCATTGTCTCTAATCAAAAGTCAATTATATGATAGGAACAGGTTTATAAAATGATGAGAAAACAAATATACTGATGGATTACCGGGAACACGACATAACAACCAACGCTTTCACCGCTAATATTAATCAAGATTTTTTCATTGTATTAAAAAAACTCGCATTCACAAAAATTATTAACTTCAGATTCCCCTGTCAAAATAAAGCTTCCGTCGGATATGAGGTACTAGTTTTGGCATAAATAATAATAATAATAATAATAATAATAATAATAATAATAATAATAATAATAACAAAGATACTGCATATACAAACACGTCGGTTCAGGGTCTAATCCTCTAAAACATAAGGCTCGTGTTTTATAGTAGTTCCCCTCTTCCCTTAGCAATGTGAGCCACGTGACCACCATTACCCTGCCTCAAGTGGCCACGCTCAGGACGTGGTGTGTATGTTGTGGTACAGAGAGAGAGAGAGAGAACCACTTTCTCTTCTTTCACGAGTCCCAGGACCTGCCAGGTGTAATCTAGTATAAGCTGGATCTCACTTAACCTAGATCCACCAAAATAAACCGTTCGTATACAGTAAAGTTTACAGAGTCTACATAGTTGTAATTCTTTTAGGCTCGTGTTGCAGCGTGTGTATATGTGTGTTTGGGTGTGCAAACGTGTGTGTGTGATGTGCATGTGTTTTGATGTGAATATAAATGATTGAGTGGTTAAGTACGTATGTGTGTCCGTGCACGCAACAAGTACCGTCGACCTTGTGTGTGGATGTTCACTATCCCATAACTACACCATTGTTTGTTTACTGCAATGCATTGTGGCGGGAACCCGTGGTCGATTCAGCCATCTTTGTTTAATCACATTTGATTTACATGAGCTGCCTGACCTAGCTGCAGTTAATTGCCGCTAAAATGTTAGGAGTAAACGCCTGTGAGTCGAAATGTGTTTCAACGACAAGGCGAACGCCGCCTTTATCTATCAGCTGCCAGCCGATGATAAGAAACTATGTAAAACTCTACAGACCGAATCTAAATGGACCAGCGTTTCCAGCTTCCATTTTTCAGGTGGGCAGAATACGTGTCTAAATCCAGCGAAAGTTGCGTTGTTAGCTGAATGGCCTTTGGTGGTCGATGAATTCAACAAGAAAACACAACTTCAATCCTCTGACTTTGAAACCACAAAGACAACGAGGCGAAGAGGAATCCTGAAGCCATTGACTTTCAACGGCCGCTTCAGGCGTGTACATCTAAATAATGTGCAAATAGCAATTAGTCACTGGATCTTCTTTGTTTGATGACAGAAACAGATGATATGTTGTAGTGTTATGTGCTGATTAAAAAAACACAGCTTATGTGTGTCTTTGAGAAACGCTATACTGCCTGTGCCTTTTAAGTAAAAGATTTTAATGCAGGATGAATCTAGGAGCTTATCTATTCCCGTGTAACCCGAGGCACCAGTCTTAAGTTTATGAATAACAAAGAGAGCGTGGATTACTTGGGGGCAGTGTGGATACAGCTGACTAAATAGTAAGAAATAATAATACTTATACATTCCTGCCGAATAAAGAACTGCAATTTTGCTCCATCTCTCCTCTTCAGTCTTTAGTTAACATTATTCCCTCTTTTGTTTGTTTGAGTCTCATTCGGTCCAAAACACATGTCCTTCTATAATGTCTTACATATAATCTAATGGGATACAACCACAGGGAAGCCTTAAGATGTGATCCTAATAGTTTACCTCCAATAATTTCTTGCAAGTGAACCACAAGGCGATTCTGATTGTATTTTTTATCTAATTCTTATACCCTTATCTTCACCGCTAAAACACAGTATTTTAACAGGTACAAGTATCATCATGCTTATTAATCAAAACATCGACTCATTGTCATAACCTCAACAACACTTGAAAGCATTAAAACTCTTGCATTAACTACAAACAAATTTCCCATCGCAAACCACACCGCTTCCTCATAAATCATCTATATGGCATTCAAAAGGCCTTGTCACCAGGTAGTCGATTTTTCCCGAACTGTTCACAGCAGCATCTGATCACCTCGTTGAGACTAGTGACTCTTTCGCAATGGCTCTTTGGTATATGTAAATGTCATTGGCAGAGTATGGCATTAAGATTACCTTGTCACCCTCTACCCTCCTTAGATATTTCTGTCTTATCTGAACGCTTCATCCCTATTGTCACCGACGGCTCTACTTCTTCAACTTTCCCAATCATATAAATGGTCTTCCACACGAAGCTATTCTTACCTCCTCCTCTCTTTGTACTTCGTTGGTGATTCTTCCTTTACTTTATGACACTGTTAGAAAATCCTATAAACACACCTCCACACAAACGTATAACCAAAAGCAAACAAGATCATGTTAATAAGAAAAATGGAAATTTATTTGTTTATGTTTAGCACCTGTCGACATGCTTATGTAAACACAAACACACGAGTACAGTACATACCTAATTAACAAATAAACAATGCCCATGCACAGCTTACTGACACCTAACGACAACCTAACTACAACAACCACGGAAAGGGGAGGTAAGTCTAATATGATTATAGTAGTAGTAGTAATAATAATAATAATAATAATGATAATAGCAACTCATGCATCTACCACAGTAAGAACAGATATATCAATATGTTCTTAAACTCACATACATGTACTTGTACTAACAATAAAATCTTATCGATGTCGAAGAAAATATACGCACACAAACTATAAAATAATGCAGAGAGAGAAAATCGTAGTCGTGTGTTCATTTTTGACGCAGATCCCGGCTGAGCGCGCGCGCCCATGAGCTGACAATAGACCACTTAGCCAATAAGTCCCTCACCTCCAGGTACGACGGCACAAAAATTGATGAAATTTGTGATTGCAAAGGTCAAAAAATATTCTTTTTTTCCCCGAGAAATGTATATCTCGATCGATAACCTCTGACAAGTAAACAATCAGGCACATGAGGAAACCCCCACTGCATTCGACATCTTTGCTCAATAATACAAATGAAAACAATGGAAGAGATTTGATATATTGGCAAATGCGCCTCTGTTCTGATGAAGATAATAAGAATCTGGGAGACACATTAAGTGCAATTCTGTTTGTCTTTATGTGCATAAATAAGTGAGTGCGTCTCACTGTATATGTTTACGGGTGTCTCGTTGTCTCCCGTACTACGATAACACATCGTTATAGGTATTCTCGGTAAACGTACTGAACATAGATACTTCATGTCTTTACTATAACCAGGCGAGTCAGTTTTGAAAAGTATTAGCTTTATATCTTTACTATGAACGAACTAGAAACCTTCTCTAAAAGATAAATATAAAGAAGTTTTGATTATAAACTAAAAAGGAAGAATTAAAATGCGTGTAGTGGCGAAGTGCTGACAACCGAGAGTATGTAGTTACACAGCGTCTGTAAATACTGTGCCTGGGATTCACTATTGCTTGTTAGCCAACGTCGTATCAGATATATATATATATATATGCAGATTATATTACGGTCCCGATTACTAAGAGCTGTTGAGATAAAGTAAGACAATGAACACTCGTAATTGTTATGTGTAATGAAATTTATGATACCAATAACACCCTGCAGTCAATAACACCTCAGGTGGGAGCCTTTCTTTCTGCAGGATTCTTTTTCATAGTAAATAATATAACGTTTCCCTTATTACAAGACGTGTTAGTCTGTAGAAATTTGTTATTAATATTGCTGTTAATGCTTATTCTAGGTTTGTTTCCTACCTGGTGTAATTCAAAAGGCGAACACGACAAAAAAATGCAAAAAAATATATAATTCCTCGACAAACGGAGGTGAATTATTGAATGAGTTATGAGAATATCAAATTCGAAATAAGGCTTCCTGACATAAATTAATACAACATAGAGAATAATCTGGGGTTTACGTTCGAGAAGGGAAGTGATGTACAAACAGAGGTCCCATTAACCTTTAACAATCATTTTATTGGCAGGTGTCGCATCTCCTCAGCCGTGAACAATGGAAGTTGTGAAAACCAGTAATGGTAACCACCATCACCTTGCGCATCACGCCCTCTGGGTCTTACGGAACCTTGACCGAATCCAGATAAAACTTTCTCAACAATAAGTAGATTGAGAAGATACAAATGTTGCAATTATCAAATCCCGGGGGGACAGCGAAGCAGAATGTAGTCTGCCGCCAAAAGCTTTGATGAGAAGACGGAAACCCTTCGCCTCCCTGCTCTCATCACGCCCACCAACACCTGCCACCCACAATTATTACGCTGATCGGTTCATCTGTTATATGGAAATTATTCGAGCTGTGTTCAACATTGACACTTAATGGAGTCATTCCGATAAATTACGACAATCAACAAGGCATCAGATCGGAAAAGAATCTTGTGTACAACATCAGCAAGAGATGGAAAGTGAAAATGGCTTCGTCTGTCCTTGCGGAATTTCTTGTGGAGTGATAACTATTACTTGTGTTATATGATCATTAAATTATATTTTTCCTCTATAAGTGATTAAACATAGAGGAATTATCATGCTTTTGTCCACAATAACATGACAGTACCAATGGAACTTCTTTAACGAAACAATAACAGCGGTGACTATGTGGGAAGTGAATCTCGTGCGTGTGTGCGAAGAAAAGTTTGTGACCAGTGAACAGTATCTGATGTTAATGTGATACAAAAGTTTAAATAACATGTTAATGTATAACAAACTTAAAATATGATGGAAACTAAACTTCAACGGTGAAAGTTTGTTGACGATGAAAAGAACTGATTGCTGTGAAAGTGCAGAACGTAACACGAATTTTAATATGTGATTGAAATTAATAAATATAATGAGTTTTATTTGTGTGTTTGTGTTTTACAATGAAACACTTTACAATGAGAAGTTACATTGATGAACGATTAGTGTAGTAAAGCCACAGTGATGAAACTTCTTGTTAATTTATGTACAATGTTCTTAAAAGAAATCATTAAAAGAACATAGTGTTGCGTGGTTGGTAGATACGAATAAATACTCTACTTAGTGCTTTGGTAGATACGAATGAATACTCTACTCAGTGCTTTGGTAGATACGAATGAATACTCTACTCAGTGGTTGGTAGATACGAATGAATACTCTACTCAGTGGTTGGTAGATACGAATGAATACTCTACTCAGTGGTTGGTAGATACGAATGAATACTCTACTCAGTGCTTTGGTAGATACGAATGAATACTCTACTCAGTGGTTGGTAGATACGAATGAATACTCTACTCAGTGCTTTGGTAGATACGAATGAATACTCTACTCAGTGCTTTGGTAGATACGAATGAATACTCTACTCAGTGGTTGGTAGATACGAATGAATACTCTACTCAGTGCTTTGGTAGGTAGATACGAATGAATACTCTACTCAGTGTGTAGATACGAACGAATACTCTACTCAGTGGTTGGTAGATACGAATGAATACTCTACTCAGTGGTTGGTAGATACGAATGAATACTCTACTCAGTGGTTGGTAGATACGAATGAATACTCTACTCAGTGGTTGTGTAGATACGAATGAATACTCTACTCAGTGGTTGGTAGATACGAATGAATACTGAGTGCTTTGGTAGATGAAAATGAATACTTTATTCAATGGTTGGTAGATACGGATGAAATATATATACTGATACCAAAGACACATCCATTATATAATTTTAGCGAAAAAGAAAAGAAAAAAATCACTATGACAGGACAGTATGTCGTGATAAGAAAATATTTTTTGTGACGAAAACAATTTGTTGTGACATAAGTAAATAATCTGTTTGTAAAAGATAAAAACAAATGACTATGGAAGAAAAAATTAGTCTGTTGTGATAGTAAAACAAAAATGTTTTTAGAAAAGAAACATTTATTGTGACATAAGAAAACAATTGGTTGACCAAAGCAAAGCATGAATGTATAAACATTTTCAATTCAATATTGACCAAAGAAACATATTAAAGTTAACTACACACCTAGTTCTACCAGAGATGAGAAAAGAAGTGAGTAATTTCTATTTGCAGTTTTTTTCACTTCAACCTGTTTCTATCCCCCTTCAACCCCTCCATGCACATTCCCCCTTTCTTATATACACAGACTGTACACAAACTTATTCACGTTAAAACATTCGTCAAATTTAGAATGTCTACTGAGATGGTTGCGCGCGTAATAAACTATGAATAGGGTCCTGGTATGCGTAATAGAGTATGGGAATTTGATATTACTCTTCCTTATGTGATATCCTCCTATCGTTCAAAAAGTTATATGGTTATTTCAAAAGTCCTGACCATCCTGACAGTGAATTACCGCGAGCCATGTTATAATTATTATGAGAAATTTACACGAACACACGTAGACTTAAATCGGGAAAATATTTTTTCTATACTCGTAATATCGATTGAAAATTCAAGCACTTTTTACACTCAACACAAAACTTAAAAAACAAAAAAAATCAATAATAATAATAATAATAATAATAATAATAATAATAATAATAATAATAATAATAATAATAATCTAGACAATAGAACTATATAACTAGATATACAGGGTGTCCATAAATGGTTACCCTGATTAAAACACGAGAGCATACTGTTTTATGGTAATCATTTATGAACATCGTTTAGTTTCATCTATCAACAGCTCGGCGCGTTTATATTCCTGGATATTTTTTTATTTACTTTTTTTCATTTAAGTGGCAGTAGGAAAAATATTCTTCTCACAGCTTGTATTTCCTGTAGTGACTTGTTTCTTTAATGATTTACAGGAGCTATAAATTTGTTAATGGTTTCGTAGATTTTAATAATTTATGTACAACAGATTTTTTAAAGTATATAGTTCATGACTTCGCTAGTATTTACGATTCAGTGATAGTTTTATTCTACCAATTTTAATATATTTAAACTGACATTTGTATTAAAATAAAACAAAGACAAAAATAAGGAAGAAGTGAAGTATAAATAGTTTAATATAGTAATTAGATAATTATTTCTGATACTTTCAAAAAATTTTCAAGTAATAACGACTTAAGAACCAAACTATTTCTTGCTAGTGTTCTATCTCTTATTTTTG
The DNA here is from genome assembly GCF_018991925.1 of Homarus americanus. NCBI lineage: Eukaryota > Metazoa > Arthropoda > Malacostraca > Decapoda > Nephropidae > Homarus > Homarus americanus. Next base: position 1,714,912 of record NW_024736148.1, read on the forward strand.
TTTAATATTGCTGGACTTTTCATTACTTTGTTGCGCGCTTTTTTGCTAGAAATTCCTCGAAGCAGAAGTACCTATTGTTTCGTTTACACCCGAGTGACACAGACATAATCCTTCAGATCATTGGAAAAATCCAGTCCAGCGGGCGGGTTAAGAAATAAATCCAGTTGCAGAGGGAAATAATTTTTCATAATATATTCAGTAGCAATTAATTTTCCAGTTACAAGGCCGATAAAATAGTGAAAAACATCATATAAGTATTTCAATTGCAGATTCACGTTTACGGTGACGGGTCAACGGCAATTTTATTTTCATCAGGCTGCTTGAACTTAAATATCTTGGCATAATGCTTGAAATCTACGTTAAATCATCGCATATTTCAGCGGCCATGTGCGTGAGACAACACATGGTAGTTATTTTCTGCTACAAGAGTAAGGAACATTAATTTGATACATGCAATAAAAATCAGGATAGAATCCCAATAAGAATAGTGTGTGTTAAACATAATCCTTACATCGTGGAGCGCGGCAGCCTATAGTGGTCCAGTGTGGTATATCTAGGGGCGCCATTCCACACACTATCAATAAATATGAATGCCTCAAAATCGCAGCTATTGAGTACCAGTGAAGATGTCTTAGCAGAGCCTTATCCCTTAACAGTACACGACATACATTTTGCTGCATATATAATAAAAACGCAAAGTTATAAAGTAACCCCAATAGGACACGAAGTATTCCTTATATGATTCAAAAACACTGTAAAATGACTTTATATAAAAGACACTCTCTTGTGCAATTCAAAATAAAGAACTACAAAATAACCTAAAATATATGCAAGACATGTTCAGCAATGTTGTTTCAAATCTCAGAACTGTTTAACATCAGGGAAAAAGCTTTTATCTTAACGCCACAAACACAGTATCGTGCCAACTCTGAACATGTGGCCAGGCGCCTGAGGCATCAGTCATTGATTCAACAATATCATGTTTATAAATCTTTTTCTTTTTCAAACTATTGTCATGTGATTTAAAATTTGTTTCATGTCAAAAAATATACCAGAAAACTAATGATTTTGCCTTAAATAAAAAAAAAACTTACAAACGCGTTTTTTTCTTTATCTTACTTGAAACACATTTTATACATCACTCTATTCGTTCCAGTGTAAAAGAAAATAATATCAAAATAGAAACGGAAAAAATAACAACAGAATCTTTATTAATGTGTGCTTGGTATGCGTATTTTTGTTATGAAACTGTATCTCTGGAATTACTTCATTTTTTATTTTTGAGAATATGTGGCATTTATGACACACACACACACACACACCTGTACACCTGTAAAACCGTAAAACCTGGATACTGTGCAAATGCAGATACAAAAGCGACACGATTCCATTAACTAGAAATTTCCAGACTTGTTTTTACCTACTGCTGATTTATAATGAAAAGGTTAAACAGGTACTACTTGTGTTAAGCGACAGGAGTAGACCAGACACGGTATATATTCGGGACCGTGTTGTAAGGATGAGTAAGGATGAATTAATGACAGTGGATACGGATAGTTTATTGACTCTCGGTTGTGGTCAACTTACACTGTACAGGGAGATGAGGCTTGAGACGGTAAAAAATAAAACGTTTCTTCGCGTTATAGTGGCCTTACACACTAGAGTCTTAAGTCTTATCGTAATGTAATGAGTCTAAGTGTCTTTATATTGTAATAAGTCAAGTGATTCCGTACTGTGTAAGTCTGAAGTCTCTTTGTGCTGTAGTGAGTAAGTGCATTTGTACTGTAGTGAAATATGCTGGAAGAGGAAGATCGTTTGACGTCAGACCTAAGGTACGTCGTCGTCACCTTTTGCAACATAGTGGGACACAACCAACGACGTCCGGATGATAGTCAACCAAGCCGTCCTCCCTAAAGCAAAAGGTTGGCTATTTGGAAAAGAATTTCGTGGCGAGCCTGCATGTGAACCGTCATTTACTGTATTTATAACAAGAGATTACGAATGTTTACAAACTATTCTAACACCAAAAATCACCAATTATTTCTCAGATGCATAAAGAAGTAAGTTTGTGATACAGTGTGGGAATATGTTTGATAAAGTACGTTAACTAGTTCAAGCTAATCTTACCACGCACACCATGGAATTTACTAGTCGCTCCTGGGCACAACCACACCGGCCTGGCATTACATACCAAACACAGATGAATAAAGGCGAGGTATACAATATCTGCAGGAATGGTCAGTGTGTTTAAGCCCTTTGATGCGATTCCAGCACATCTTTATTATATTCTGGCCGCCAAAAGATTTTATTCAGTTTAGGGAAACCTCCAGCAGCCAAAGGGTTAAGCTAGCGAGGGTATAGATATACTGCTGGCTACTATTAGAACTGACTTTTTAGTCCTATTATTCGCTGCGAGGGACGACCGAGGCCAACTGGATTATGGTAAGTGCTTCCATGTATTGAATACCTCGAGTGTGTGAGAGGGTCAATCATCCAACTGAGCCTTAAAACGCATCTAACTTTATTACCAAGAAGGGATAACGTTTTGCTTATATTTCCGTTAATTATTGGAAATTATCCCAGTTAATGGATTTATTCTTTCTCTAAGACAACGTGTACAATCGTAACCAAACGATCTATCTATCTATATATCTATTTACAGTAAAGCCATTACATAGTACACAAAACAGTATGTAACATTAGGTGCTGTACCGTCAGATTTCACGACTCAACGCCAGCCTTTTCAGATGTCGCACTGCATTCCGCTGGTCAGGTGTGCTCGCATACCAACAATACGCCAGGTTAATTAAGATAGGACAGGTCAGGTGAAGTTAGTGAGGTTTATATTTCATTTAATTTAAGATTTGTATTTTGAGTACATACAGCCACCATTTAGATGTAATTAATTGATAAAAAATCTACAGAACAATGATTGATTATTCAATTAGGCTTTCATGGATAATGATCACGTGCTCCAGCTTTAGTGACCTTCGACTTACCGTTTTCATGTGTGTGTTCAAAGGTATACTCAACTATACGGTGTGAACATATTCCCTGTTGATATATGAACTCAGTAAGTATCGAAATTAACCACAATTAGTCATAAGAAGTTTTTTTTTCTATTTTACCTTCCACAACCTATTGCCGATGATAACTGGATAATTCTATTTTTTAAGGGTTTTACGAATTTCTCTTAAATAGTTGTAAATGTATAGTAGCATATTGTAAATTAAGTCAGGTAACCAGCGGAATCAACATGCTTTTGAAGTCTTGGTCTCTTTTTACTTTAGTCCCCGCTCGTCGATATTGAGCGGAGACTTAGAAATCGGATCCGTTCAGTTCGTCCGACCAAAATGGTGTTTCCGAATATTATAATAAAAAGGAACTTAGGGAAATGGATACCCCATACAGAACATCAATACCATGTCAGCGGCGGAGGGGGTGCAGTTAAATTGGCCATGTTTTCTTGTACATTCATTTATAACGCCAAGACCACGTAATTTAAGAATCTTACTGATGATATCTGTAAACCTTTCGACAGTTGGAGAAAATGAGCTTTTTTTACCCGCCTTCGTGTGTACATAAAACAGGACGCTCAGGGGTGAACTAAATGGACAAGAATGGAATTTTGGTCATGGTTGAGTACAGCGTCTTATTCCACGATAATATAAGTGCGCTACAGTAAATATTAATTATGATTCAACCTCTTTTACCTTAAGTCACAGAGATCATATTTTGACTTAAGTTGACATGCATTTGAGGGATTCACTGTTATTTTAAGCGAATGATGAGCACTCGGCTGCCGGACTAAATAGCAAAAAATATTGACTAACCAACGGTTTTCACCAGCAAGCTTCATGAATCATTACCGAGGGCACCGAACCGAGTAATATACTCATTGCAAATGGCCAAAGATCTGAAGGCAATTTAAAATTATAACAGAAGAGTGGGTGAAATGTGAGCAGCGATGACCGTAGATTTATTTCCACTACTAAACAAACCTTCCCCATAACTTCTCTTGGTACCCCGAGCGGCGGGGTACTGTACTCGGCCATGTTTGTGTGTCCTTCCAGGAATATCTTAAGAACAGACTTGAGGATGAACACCAAACATGATAGACTTAATCAACATGTGACAAACTTCATATGATAACCCATTGTTGCAAATCATGCCAAAATTTATAGTGTTGCCATGACAACACACAGTTTTCGGTGTTTACAGAAAATGATGACAGCATCACTCTTTCGATATTTAGTTATTACCTGCTATGGTAACGGTCCGCGTTACCATTAGAGCGGATGTGTGTGTGTGTGTGTATACGAGCGTATGCTTGTATGTTACCTTTCTAAATTTACATGTGTGCATGCATGTTTGTTACGTTTGTATGGAGTGTGTTTGCTTGCGCGTGAGTGTTAGTCTATGAGTGTGTAAGCATTTTTGTGTAAGTGAATGTTTTTGTGCTATTGTGTACAGTATGTATGTACAGGCGTATATGTTTTAGCTTGTATGTACACACCGACATGCAAATGTGTATGTGTGCAGATTTATGTACGGAAATTATTCGTGTCTTAGAGTGCGTATGGTTGCATATAGAAATACTGCCCATGTGTGTGTGTGTGTGTGTGTGTTTACAATAATATGGCATGAGTTATATGTAAAAGGGTAAGTTAAGGGCTATATGACTACCTTTTGTCAGCAAAAATCGCGCCTCCTATTAATCTGACGCGCGCGGCTATGGCGTGTATTTAAAACTCAATGTTGATAGTAAATAACAAGAGAAGCCTCAGGCGTAATTTCAAGCTATCTAAAACGCTGCAAATATTAAGGGCACCGTACCTATACAACAGAGTATTTAATGAACGGTCTATCATACTGGATGAAATAATTTACTTCGTGCACTACTTTTTTTTAATAAAACTGTATGACTATATGATGTAGGATCTATATATGCTGCCCTCTAAGGATGAATAATACCAAGACTAATGGGCAGTAATCATTCACGCGGCTCTTAGTTGACATATCTCTTTACCAGTATGTTAAGCATAATTTAATGGTGTAATAACAAAAGGTACTGGGAACAGATGTTAGTAACCAGAGTCCAATAATCGTTATATCAACACAACATCTGGGGAGACGTCAACAAAAGTTTAACTTTATATGTCCTGGAAAAATATATCAAATACAAAAATAAAACAACAGAGTACACTCAAACGATACTGTGGACACGCTGTTGCTGCTTTAGAAATGTTCAGTACGCAACAGAACCATGGGCATTGCTTTGATGGGATTGACGCTGGTGAGCCAAGTTAAAACGAGGACGTAAGCCAAGATAAACAAGCTTATCGTGTACGGTGTGAAATATCCATGTTGATAAGAACTATTTATAAGAACATAAATTTTCATTCACCGAGGTCAAAATTACAATGGGAGGTGAGTGTGTGTGCTCATCCCCATCTACAACGGAATGAGGAAAAGAAAACTAGAGTAAGGGAGCACAGGATGGACGTCACAGGTGGGGGGCGGGGGTGGTAGAGGTAGTAAACAATATGTATGGTAGTATTAAATGACAGAAAATAATAATTAATAATATTTGGTCGATGATGATGAATCCAAGTTAGACTAGTGGTGGACTCACCTGAGGCTGGCCGCGGCGTGTAAGTGACGCCGCGGCCCTCCTCTGAGTGTTACCTGCTGGGGTCGGCCAGGACGTCTTCTTTTAGTCCCCGCCTACTAGCTCCGCTGGCCAATCAACGACGCACAGTTCACCTCCCCCTCCCCACCCCTTTATAACAGAACTTCATAAGGTACCCTTAGACACCGCCTTGTTTAACACCGTAGCCGTGTGTTGTGTATAAATATGGCAGGAAACCCGAGGAACATTGTCAGTCACTGCTCAGGTTCAGAACTGCTCGCAAAGATGGTCTTCGTTTTGGCTCCCGCAACTATCTTGTTGATGATGATGGTTTTGGTGGCTGTGGCCGTACAAGAGACCATTCGGCGACGAAGAAAGCAGCAGCAGTTTGACCAAACATCTTTAAAACCACAGAGTAGTGACGACCTGGAGATCGCGAGACCATCATCACCACCCGGACCGACTCCAATACCCTTTATCGGCAACTTGCATAACCTTTTTAAATATGATGCCTGTCCTTATGAAGGCTTCACTGCTCTAGGAAACAAGTATGGACCAGTCTACTCTCTCTTAATGGGCAGTTGCCCCTCCGTAGTCGTCGGCACATACGAGACGATCAAGGAAGTTCTCATCACCAAGGCTAGCCAGTTCGACGCTCGCCCGGACATCCCACGATTCGGATTATACTTCGGTGGCAACCGCCAACTTTGTAAGTATATTCTCTTTTATCCAAACTTATAAACCCTGTTGACGGCATAATTTATCCTTGCTAACGGTTTGTTGTAGTTAAGTGCAATATCCTCCACCAACCAGACTGCTTAAAGAGCTAAAAGACAAAGTCACATTATGCTACTCTGCGTCAGAAGAGTGTGATTAGCATAAAAGTTTCCCGTTCTCTTTCTTTTGTTCAATAACTAGGCAACAGCGCTAACTCTTCCCCTCAACTATTTACAGGAAGTGTTTCGGAAATACCAGATTTGTTTTTGTCTCAATCTGTCGGTACCCTTGACCTTGAACACCACGAGCTACGGTTTGTTGCTCATGCATGGCTCTCATCAGTGTAGTGTTCTCTAAACTAAGTGACTTGTGAACTGCTTGGAGAGAGGAAGTCAATAGATGATTTCGGAGTTTAACTGTTATATGGATTTCACTTTCTTTTAAATAATCAGGTAGTCCAATCACCGGCTTGACACCGTTACTCAAGTCAGCCCCCCACATCCTAACGCTCACAGTGAGTTTGCCTCAATATACACAACTTACCTATAAGATATTAAATCATGTCTCTTGTTCGCTTCAACCAACTGCATATCTCAATGAACACTTAAAATCGAAAGGATATCTGGTTTGTTTTTAAATATCATACATAATTCATTTAAAGGTAAAATGTTTCACCTAAATAGATACTTGGACGAACATTTGTACAACGTTGAGTGTAAAGTTTCAATGAGAGGCGGGGCAAAACCTGATTTTGAGGTGTTGCCACATCAGCGGTCACTGTTTTTGTTTACACTGGCGTGATACATTTTAGTCCCTGTAGTTACAATACATTTAGCATAAAATAAGGTACGGTTGCTTTATAGTCCCTTATTACACAGGGTTTCATACAGGTACTCTCTCAGATATCCGTGTCATTCTCTTAAGGTACTTCTATAATAGTCCCGCTAAGAGATACCCAATTTAATCTAACAGCCTCAATATAGCATGAATCTTAAACTAAGTCCATATATACTGTTTAGTTTAACTATTAACTCAAATCGTAATAATGTGTTAGACGCTTACATTGATCACTATCGCTTTCAACGCCGGGAAGTATTTGTGTGTGAGGTACAGGTGGGCCGGAGCGGATGACCTTGGCTTCCTTCCCTGCCAGATGACTCTATCTCATGACCTGCTAATTTAATCCACTTAATTTTCAATCAAGTCCATCCACAGGTGAAACCACAATAAATATAATCATTCTTTCATATGGGTAGATTAAAAACAACAATTAGATCTATAGCAATATAAACCATTTCCCCCACCTTAATTCAGTCGTTATATCGGATGAATTAAGTGTCTTTAATTCAGCACAAGAATAAATTTAAGCAAGTTGGAGAAATATTCAGAATCAACACCCGGCATCATAAAGCGGTTGTGGGAAGCAAAATAAAGTCTTGGGAAATGTGTCGCCAGGTGTGTAAGTGTGCAGGTGCAGGGCGCGGGAGGGAGGGCGGGGGGTTGCTCCTACACCTCAAGGTGACCTCAACTTTGTCTGGTCCACCGTTATCAGATGCGTGTCGTTACAGACATTTCAGCTATTTTTATCTGTAATGGTGCTCCTCCAGTAGTGCCGAGGCTGGGTGTAAGTCACGAACGATCCGTGACAACAGTAAAGATGTATGAGACGATGGCGAAGAGAGTGAACTCATATTAAACCAGATGATTTTAATCCTTCATCAATTAATACCATATTTTCACGAGAACCATTTCTATAATTAAAAAGATGGTTGCCCAATATGAAGATGGTAATAGCAAGAACAAAATTATCAAGGTCTCACTCCAGACACTGCCAGACAATGAATGGCTACGGGAACGCCTTAGTCTCGAGGTCGTCTAGTGTCTACAAGCCGCCTTTATCACTCCCCCCAGATCTTCAATTTTTGTTTGTCTAATTTAGTTGAGCATTTTTCACTTTTAATTCTCCAGTTTTATATCAATTAAAATCTGATCATATTTTAAGTAAATACAAACCCGCTCAAACAAAATAATTTTGCATTACGGCGAGAACTATATTTAACTTGGTTTTTTTTACACAAAAGGCAAACGCAATCCGTTCAAACAAACTCGTTTTTCATTATGTGAGTATAAGCATATTAAGGAAAACTGATATCAATGTATAACAAGTGTCAAATTTTTCTAGTTGTCCTGTGAAGATTATTCAAACTGATTTCACCTCATAGGAAGTGAAAAAAGTATTCAAACATGAAGTACATTACCGGTTACTGGGAGGTCCTCATGCACCACCAGTCCATGCTGTTCAAGAAACACGTTGGAGGAGACGGGAGAAAGGGGGTGAGGTGGGGGTGAGGTGGGGCTTCCTAGCAACAAGCACACCTCTGACTCCTCTCAGCCTCGCCTCAAAATTTAAAACGGATAAATCTTACTCAGTTGACTTGAGTTTTAGTGAGCATTTATACACCGACGAAAACCACCTTTCAGTGCAAAAGATAACTAGAATTGAAAGAAACTTACTAACTAGTTAAGCGACCCGATTGTTTTGTTTTTTAAGGTATTTCACATTAAGATTAAATCAGCCTCCCCCCTCCCCCATTGTCCCGTCGGCGGATTTCATATACGACACGATACATAGCATGTGTCGTAAAACTAAGTAGACGGGACAAAGGACTCATGGCGGGCTGCCGCATGGAGTGCCTAGGTGAGCTGGGTTACGCAGAAGGACAGACAGACGGACAAGTGAAGTGGGGGAAATGATAGGGGATTAAGGGAGCAAGACCCCCTCCCCCTACCTCCCAAGGACAAGGGGCGGGGAGATTCTCGAGGACCATCGTTACCGGGGATCCGGTATGGTGACATTGGTAATGAGACTCAAGGTCAGAGGGAGGGGAGAGATGTCTCGGTGCGATACAGCTGTGAGAGATGGGCGGGAGATGGGCGATGCGTCACGGCCCTATAACCGCACCGGCTATTCTTAGACAATACCTGTTATATACGAGTTTGCGAGGCATTTGAACGTGACTGTTATTTTCTATTTTACCAATTTCCGTTTTATTGACAAACTTCAGACTTAAACGTTTGGGCCTTTCTCCCTTCAGCAATAGCGGTGAAGTTTTCAATTGTTTTTTTATTAAAGACACTTGATACGATTTCACTAAACCAGTTATTGCAACCAAAAATTAAGTATACAATACATGCAGTTCCTTTAGGATTGTCTTCTTTCACAGTGGACTGGAATTACAATATGAACCTCTTGACTTAGGGTATTATTACATCCATCACTTTGTAACAGCTTTATAATATATGAGAAAAGTATCCTAAGTATTTTCAGAAGCTCTAATAGTCGATAATTTACCACGTATTTTGAACCCTCCAAGAAAATAGTGTGAACATTGTTGATAACAAAAGTTCTTCTTTCTCCAACAGCTCTTGCTCTCTGTGACTGGAGTCAGCACCAGAAGAAACGCATAACTCTGGCTCGCTCCTTCCTTATGTTCCGCGGGAACGATACCTGCTTCAAGACCTTTGAAGAAAATGTGACTTCCGAAATGCCCGTGCTCACAAAAGAGGTTAGTATTCCACAATGCTCTTAATGACTAATAAGATGTTGGCTGAGAAACTGTCTTGATTTGTTAGTAAATCTAAAACAATTACAAAAACTAAATTTGTCTTTATTTCTCCCCTTCAGATTGACCAGAAACTGAATACACCATTCAATGCCAAGGAATTGTTATCGTACTGTGCTATGAACATCTTCTGTGGCTACATGTGCTCCAAGAAGTTTGATTACAACGAGGCGAAATTCCAAGAACTTGTAAAGAATTTCGATTTCATTTTCAATGATATCAACAACGGGCATCCCACAGACTTCTTGCCATCCCTTATTCCCTTCTTCGGTTCATACTTGAACAAGATTAAATCCAAAACCGCAGACATCAGAAAGTATATCCTGGACAACATCTGCAGAGAGAAATACCACAACCTACAGCAAAACCCAAAGAATATCACGGACCTTGTCGATGCCTGCTTCTCAAATCTCCTGGTAAGTTATAAATCCTTTCTGACATTCCCACTGTTCTGAGGAGACCATAATTCATGATTGTTATAAACTTAGTGTGTCTGACGCCTATATACTTAACACCATTAGTGCTCAGCATAACATGTAGTAACTTTGTTAATGAAATACTTAAAAATGTCTACTTCTTTCTTCAGAATGAAAACAACCAAGAGGAGCAGTGGGACTGGCAGACCATCTTGTACATCGTGGAGGACCTCCTGGGCGGATCATCGGCCATCGGCAACATTGTCATGAGGTTCTTGGGATACATCCTTCAGCACCCCAACGTTGTCACCTCCCTTCGGTCTGAGGTGAGTCTTATTTTGTTGATATATATATATATATATATATATATATATATATATATATATATATATATATATATATATATATATATATATATATATATATATATATATATATATACATATATATATATATATATATTTATTATTGCTTGCTACTTAAAAACGTCACAAGAAAAATAGTCATTTAACTCAACGATAACCAAAACTTTACAAATATTCATAAAACTTCGCGCTCAACACCGGCCAGCAATAAAACAAATTGTTTCCTTGACAGATTGACGCCAAGCTTGGACGGGATAAAGCCCCAACTCTAGAAAACAGACACGAAATGCTCTACAGTCAAGCTGTCCTTTATGAAGTGTTAAGGCTCACGTCATCTCCCATCGTACCACATGTAGCAACTGAAGACGCAACTATTGGAGGTGAGTTATCACAAAGGATGAAATATTAACATAATATTTCGATTATATTTAGATTTTCTTTGCATTACCAAATTGCTTCATACATTATGACACACTTCCTAAGAATTTCTTTCTTTTATTTACAGGTTTCTTCGTTGAGAAAGGGTCGATGGTTATAGTGAACAACTACGAAATGAACAGCTCTCCTGACCTATGGGACGAACCCCAAAAATTTAAGCCCGAAAGATTCATCGTAGACGGTTGCCTGAAAAAGCCAGCTCACTTTATCCCCTTCAGCACCGGCAAGCGAGCCTGCGTAGGATCTAAAGTGGTCAGCAACATCACCTTCATCGTCATCACCACACTACTCCAGAGATACGACATCTCCTTACCAGAGGGTGTCAAGCCCGACCTCCCCAGAGGAAAGATTTCCGTACCTTGGGATGCTTATGATCTTGTATTTACGGAACGTAAGTGAACGTGCATACAGTTTTAAACAACCAATTCAATTTAAGGAGAAAAATACATGTATGTCTAAAAACAAGTTTGGGGATAAATTATATTTGTTCTGATAAAATTATAAAATTTTATAAGATAATTTTATTTGGTTGAGATTCAGTAATTATTTTTTTAATATTTATCGATAAAACGCCTCACCATTAAACACTGACCATAACAAAGGCTGTTCATCTTTATGGGTGGACGATGTTTCAAGACGTCCTCCATAATATTAATAATTGGAAGAACTATACAGTATACTGTATTAGTATTTGTCATTTAAGATAGGATGAAATTTCTTTGTAAGGT
>NW_024736148.1:1729330-1822571 GCF_018991925.1 Homarus americanus
AAATTTCCACTGTCGGTGTAATGTATGCAGTATATAAGTACATAAGAAGTCTGTATAATAATAATAATAATAATAATAATAATAATAATAATAATAATAATAATAATAATAATAATAATAATAATAATAATAATAACAATAATAATAATAATAATAATAATAAAGTTGCAGCCGGTGGCTGAAAATATACAAACTTACATTTCATTTAGACATAATGATATGTGTGTGTGTGTGTGTGTGTGTGTGTTACGCTAAATAGGGATATTGCAATTGCCTATCAGTAATATCTATATATTTCTTTTTGGGGAAACTTCTGACTGGCCACACGACCATAATACACATACACGAAGAGCTTCACACACCTAACCTAACTAAACCTAACCCTTTGTATATAACCTGCTTTTAGGTATATTCTGTCTATCTTATGTTGGTAAACTACGTTTTTAAATGAAACACGCAGAATTGACTTCCATTAAGTTGTAGTAATAACAAGAAAATTTTATTTCTATTTGAAAAAAAACGGCCTTTGCTTTTTTAAGCTTAATCGTTGATTATTCCTATTAAGCGTAACACACACACACACACACTGCCGTGGACAAACGTGTCATCCTCGGTGCCCCCAGGGATTGCTTGTAACCTCACCACAAATGACATATGTTGGATCGGCACCATTTGTTCCAACTCAAAGAGACCTTGACGCCTGTCAAGTTTGATGAAACAAAATAATGGTTTCATAGATACCGTTTCCAGAAATTATTGACAGATGACATAAGAAGACCTACGACGAACAGAGTACGATCATATTAGTGTACCTTGTGGGCCTTTGACTCACGTGAGCTAATGAAGGTACTGTATGTCAATGCACATACACAAACCCAAATAAATCAACAAACACTCTAACATTCACCAACACCATAACATAGCAGTAAAGAGATAAAAGTAAGGAAGTACATAAGTGAGGCAGTTATTAGTATCATAAGAATTCTACTGCCACGATCCCGGAAATATCCCAGACGGTTATAATAGCAGGGTACCGGTAAGTTCCACCTTCAAGTGATCTCGACTTGGCTTCTCAAAGTTTCGTACCGGTACGTTTATTTTCCAACTGACTATTAAACAGTTTCTATTTAGAGTCTCTCTTATTTCGACGTCATTTTGGCAGCCATATTTGTGTCAGATAGCTAGATGTGTTCTCACAGTATGTTTCTGATCTGACATATTTAACGTACGAACTCTTAAGGCAGCAACTCCTGGTTCAGAAATGCCTCTAGTAACAAGGTTGTCACGGGAGGTGGGTAAATTCCCCGCCGAGACACTGCAGAGACCAGAGATTCTTAATTCTGAAGAATAACGATAGAAAATACTTGTTAAGCGAAGTAAAAGTAATTGTTCCTGTGCAGCTTTAGGCCTACTCTTTTTTCATTGTCGATCCTATAGGCAAATAAGTGGATGAAGCAGTATAGCAATACTGTACAGTCAAGACTCGTCCAAGAAAATCGTTCTGATAGGTTAACTTTTCCGTGTAACTGATGTTATGAGAATTTTTATATCTGAACCTCGAAAACGACGTTCAAAATGGTGCTTAGTCTTCATAAAGAGATAAATATACCGTAATATTTCATGTGATGCTTCACAGTCAGCTTGTTCACGTCACGATTTCCGATTCCGGGATGGCTACTCAAGTAAAATAACTCCCTATGGTAAAAGCTACTTTATGATTCGGGTCTTAATGACATAAACAAACTTACATGATCTTTCCTACTTGCACTTTTCTCCGGGTAACTCAACTGCACCAAAACAGTTCAAAAAGGAAGTGCGGTGTGTGTATGTATGTGGAGAAAAACACCATGTCCAGTGGGGCAGTGGGTCGACCGTGGGCGCGCGAGGCTGCCACACTCTACTACCATCACTGTAAACAAATTATACCCTACGTAGTCGTCCATACAGGTGTCCCGTTCTAACTGGGTATACGTTACTGGTTAGTCTGAGAAAATAAACTAAAATCCCTAAGCGTGTGTGTGTGTGTGTCGTATTGAAAGTAATTAAAACAATTACTTGACTTCCTTACGTTGACTATTAATTGGGAATGTTAACTTTACTTTTAGAATTTTTTTTACCCAAGTAGCCTTATTTCTCTTGTGAATTCATACATCGTACCCACAGCCATGGCATGTGGGCGACACACACACACACACACACACACACACACACACACACACACACACACACACACACACACACACTCAGGTATTTGTAACGAAAAAAAAAACTTGTTCTGCAAATGGTGAGATATTTTTAGCCTCCGATATTATCAGCAGTCTATTTCGGCTACCGCGGTACGAGTCTCTCCACAACACTGCTTGATTGCTACTTCCAGATTCATCGCTAGGAAGTGAGGACAAATTAATGCATCAAGCGTGCGTAGATTTTGAAGGGCAAAGGAGGATGTCGAAGGTACGATTTGTGACTTAATATCTGTAATCAGTAACTTTCCTGCTGTCTAAAATTACTTTCCAGGAAGCAAAACCTTGTCTGGTCGGCCGGATGACACGTTCTTGGCAACTAGCCAGAGCTCCACTATACTGCCACACAGATAATGACATCAACACATTACGAAAACTTTAGGTAAGTTGTGTTAATGGTACTTGGTTGTATTTGGAACACGGCGTATACACTGGGTTAGCCACACCACATACAAAGACATATCTGAATTTATATACAAACTCGGTTACTGGCGCATCCCCATACAATCAAACACACACACACACAGTGACAACACAAACGAATACATCAATGCACCCAGTGACCCACATACACGTGGAGTCCAAAAAGAAACACACACGCACCTCACTACACACTCCTCCACTCACTTTAGGTATACGGGCGTCAACAAAGCATTCACTACTAACAGTTCTTTCGTGACTAACCAGGTTTTGTACTCACATGTTTTCAATCATCTGTTCTTATATAAACATTCTTCAGTCGTCTGTTATTAGAACCATATAAAAATTATCCCCAGTTATCTTTTACTATTGGCTAAAACCATGCGATTCTTACATGTGTTTAATCACCTAAATATATAAATATGTTACTGCTTAGAATTCTGTTTATAGATTTGCATGAGTATTGTATGCAAATCAAACCATATACCCAAACATTTATTTTAGATTACTTATATTTGAACATATATAATCCTGTGTTTCTATTAGTAAAGGTTCCATAAATAAGAAACTTTCACCTCTTCATAGTACTGTACACAAACCATTAAAGTCATTACATTTCATGATTCTTAAATTTGCATACTTCTAATCCTTTATTTTTGGCAATAATACTGTTACAATGTTAAACACTCCACGACCATGAATAAGCCACAATACTAGTCACTACACATCAACAATCCTCTACGGTTACTGCCCAAAACTTCGTGAATATTATACGTACAGCTTTTATTACCCACAACTCTTTGCTAATCTCGGCTAAAATCCTTGTGAATATCGTTTACGACACCGGTGAATATCTAGACAGACTTTCCCCCTTCCTGTACGTGTCCTCTAAGTGACCTGTTCCGCCACGAGTGCCAACCAGGGGTGGACATGAAAAAAGGACCATATCCGTTCTTGCGAAAAGCTCCCTTCAAGCACACCATCATAGGGGTTGATATCCCTCCCCCACCCACACACACATAGACACACAAACTACCTCATCTGATTTAACTCTCTTTTGAGGAGTAAGTCCAGGTACCTCCTCCTGTTGTGTTATCCAGTCATTTTGATAATTATCCTGTGTTAGGTTATCCTGCAGTTGGATAGCTATACGAGATTCTGTTTCTTGATATCTATGGTATCTTTTCTCCTTGATATATTGTTCAGGGTGTCCATAAGTCCCGTTCTGATTTTAAACATATATTATGTGCAAACGGCATAAGATATTGAAATGCAGTAAGTTACCTGTTTCAAAGTGGTGAGTCATTAACGACAGGTATAGAAAAAGTAAGATTTCCATCAAAGTTTCCCTCTGTAAAACTCTCACAATTTAATCGTTTTAATGGCATAATAAAATACAACAGCCTAATCAAAATTATGGCTCAATTCTAAAGTTCAAAATCGATCTTCCTTGATGCAGTGATGAGGATGCGTTATACCATTTACCATCAACAATTGTCATTTCTAAACACTAACTACATCTTAAAATACGTCGTTTCATCGTAACTAAATTACACTGAAACAACACAAATCACAAGGGGAAAAAAGAGAAAAAACAGCGTCTTTCTGTTAAATATGGTAACCCATTGTTCACCCCTCCTACTCCTCATAAACGTGTTGACCAAATTATGCCATATTCTAGATTTTAAGACGAACAGCATACAATTAAAAAAGGAAAAATCATAATACCTTTTTGGTGTATTTTGTAAGGTTATCAATCACCAACCATAGGAATGAAGTACGACCATATATAACCATACGTAGTAGAGCTGTAATAAAAAAAAAAATATATAATATAATTCAAGGCCTAACTGATTAGAACTGGTGAGTAGGATTAGTTATGTTAATCCATTCAGTTGCGGGCAGCGGGTACAAAGCAGCAGTAACAAACACAATGGGACAACCTAGGTCCGCAGTTCAAACGAGAAAAACAAAGCGACAGCAAAAAAGATCTGAATCCACACACGAAGCTTTGACAGAAACAATCCGTCATTTAATCTCCCCATCAGCCTGTAATAATGCCATCAGCTACAGGATAAATATATATGTATGTATATACAGTATATATAAACCACATACACTATAATACACCTACAAAAACCCGACTGTGTATGTTATCTTTGTCAATTAAAATCAAGGATTCTCGAGCATCAAAACAAAGAGAGAGAAAGAGACGAAAAAAAGAGAGGGAGAAATCAGTCTGTATCTGCCCTTCCTGGGGGGCAGAGGTGACCGTGAGGAGGCGGCTATATTGCTCACCCCACAAACACACCTGTTCCTCCCGTCGACCTTGTCGCCACAATGTTACTTCCAACGTGACACACACACACACACACGAACTTATTCTTGTATAAAAACACACAAACACGCCTACACATATACATATACACAGACATGCCTACACACTGTACTGTACATATAAACACACAGTACATGTTTACACAAAATCGTACATAAACAAACACGCGATATACACATGCATGAACACATATGTACTGTACATATGTATTACATACATACATGGACACGTAAACACATGAACAGACATAAATGCACACAAAAAAAATCAACGATATAAGCAGACAAAAACAGCCATACAAGCATGTATATATATTACTGGTAAACAAAGAAACACATACACGCACAAATATACACATATACACGCACACACACACACACACACACACACACGTTCAGTACGTTTTTACGCATAACATTGGACTTAGAAATGCTTTTATAGAAAAATCTTATTTTGCTTGGCTGTACAGATACTCATAGACAAGCTACAGAAATAGTCTGGTCACTCCACACTCACCGACAAATGACCAGTGAGAGGACAGAAGAAAGAAGCCACTGAGCGTATCACTTGAAGACTGAAAAACAAGTTGAGCTGTTAGAGAACAGAGAGGAAAAAAGACTTGGTGTGATGCCTCACAACAAACTGTTATTTGCATATAATAGAAACGATAAAGTCATCAAGGAGAGCCAGATGATGGGTCTGATCCGACCATCATTCACTCATCTAATATACAGAAAACTACATTTGGTTGTATAAGGCCCTGCAGGTCTGCCTATATTTATAGCAGACAAATATAGTCAGGCAACCCCGGAAGATGAAAGACACCCACACTATCGAAAGTGTTTAGAGAAGAGCAAAGGAATTGATACCCAGGGTGATGAACTTTGGATACCAAGACGTAGGAAAAAAAAATTGATTCCATGCGTAGGGACATGAAAGAGACATTGACGATGATGCGATCAGTACATGATGCAGAAGAACGCCCAAGATTGAGACTGCCCATCAAAATACGTGTACAGATTAAACCAAGCTAAAATAACTTCTTGATGCGTGTCATACATACGAGTAACATTTAGATTTTTTTCGCTTCTTTCAAAGTCATACTTTTTGTAAAATGCATCATTATCAGTGGTACAAAAACTCTTGTTTAACACGAATTCTCAAAGCCTGGTTTTTGTTCATGAACTTGAAGCTCCCGGTCTTCAATTAAACAAAGTACTGTCCTTATATCTCAGGGTTGGTGACCACAGTCCTCCACTCTAAACGTTTTCAGGCTGCTTTCACCAATCCTCCATAGGTTTGTATCTCTGGGACTCAATTTTTAATTTAATTCATCTATCCCAGTCTCTGCCTTCCCCTGACCCTCCTACCATTCAACTTTGCCGATTAATATCCGTTATTATCCTTTCATCCGTAATTATATGCCAAAAGTATCTATTTTTTTCTTTTTCTCTACACTTCGAGTATTCCTCTTAAAGTTTTTGCCAAATTTAGTACTTCTTCATTTGTTTTCCTGTCAGTTTAACTTATTCTCAAGATTCGCCCATAACACCACATTTCAAAGGCTTCCAACCTTCTTCTGGTGTCTGCAGTGTCCACGCATCTGACCCATACAGCAGTCTTTGCCATATACAGATATAGCCATTGAGTCACCGGTTTTTTTTTTTCAAATTGAAGTTGTCTTTTATTATATGGTCTTTTAGATAATTAAATGCCGTTTTTGCTTGACCTATTCTTGTTAAGATCTCCTTCACACATCTACCATCCCGGCATCACAGTTAAGGTTTCTTCCCAAATACAAAAGAATATTACACTTGTTAAAGTTCCGTGTTCCCTACCATAACTTTTAATTTAGGATTTATCCTCATTTTGGAAGCAGTCATTACTCTCGTCTTTACAGCATTAACTCTTAACCCATAGCCTTCACCTTTCCCCACTAATATGTTTATCAGTTTTTGAAACTCCTCTTCACCATCTGTTATAAGAGCAGTCATACCCAGAGAACGATGTTTCATCCCAACAGCAAGCAATGGCGCTCACAAAAAAAAAAAATAGCCATAGAAGAGGTTCATACAAGAAAGAGCTATGGTGAGAACAAGGGTAACCTTCCTGGAAAAACAGTTAAATGAGTTTAAGGCAAAGAGAGAGAGAACGCAAAATTTAGATAAAATTTCCAACGCTTTGACGTTGGGCGTCCGTCCAACAGTAGAACCAGAGAGAACATCAGCAGGGGAACTCTTTTGACTAACACGAGAACAAACCTTGATGATCGCAACATTGATTGTCTTTGTCTTCTTAAAAGATATTTTAAAGCCAAGAAAGATTAATGTTTTCTTTTAATTTGGTATTACTAATTCCGGAAGTTTCTTCCATGTAGCCTATTTACGTCTTACAAAATATTTGTGTACCATTAATTACACAGATCGTGTTTATCAATTATCTATTAGTTATTTGGTAAATTCATTAGAACACAAACCTCTGCACGGCATACAACAGTGAACCAGGACCTATTAACTATCGGTCACAAAATCAAATCCAATTTCTTGGCTAAAAGTCAACCCATCTGTCAAATTTGTGATCGATCAAGCCATCTTCTGGATATTTCATTCATCCACAAACAGACGCGTTCACACACACACAATACATTAATAATAATAATAATAATAACAATAATAATAATAATAATAATAATAATAATAATTATAATAATAATAATAATAATAATAATAATAATAATAATAATAATAATATTATTATTATTAATAATAATAATAATAATAATAATAATAATAATAATAATAATATAACAACAATAATTATCATATACCATAAGATACATAGTCGAGTATAAGACAAAACTAAACCTTTCTGTACGACAACATTTATATGGCGATCTTAATCATGTGAGTCAGTGGTTCAGTCCACCTGAGTTTAATATTGTTGCCTTTAAGACACGTTAACCAATGTCAGTATAAATTACCATTTAATCGAATAAGTGTGAATAAGTTTCGTATACTAATATAGAGACGATCACTTAAGACTAACTAACATTCTACATCTCTATTTATATAAGAAAAACAATTTAATTTGGGATAAATACAATAGGCAGTGATAAAATAGAAGAAAAATACGTGTAACTAAATAAATCTAACCAGTAAGTCACATTGTTCTCTCTATAACATGACGACTTCTCGGAGGGAATGAACTGCCACAACCCTTAAAAAAATTATCAATGGTCAGCTCGTGCTACACCTCAGGTGTGGCGTGATACATGATAAAGTCTAACAATGAAATCCTAACACCGGCAGCCAGTCCTCACGAGGCTCACGTTACCCTCAGAACGTCACAATGATATTTTCAGGTACATGTGACCACTGATCGCAGATGCCCTGTTGGCCACCACCCGTGATATCTTGTGGGATATGACTGGAACATGTGAGTCAATGTTCCACTACAACTAAGTTGATAATAGTGAACAATGTAATCCTAAAACAGGCAGTCCTCACGTCACCGTCAAAATGTCACATGATAATAGCACGTTCAGGAGACCACTGATCGCACATGTCTGGTAGGCTACCACCCACGATAACGTGTAGGATATGACTGGTACAAGTGTGATATGCTTCAACCAGAACTGCGCTGATAATAACAAACAATGAAATTCTAAAACGGACAACTGCAAAGCAATCAGACTTACCTATCAACATGTCATCATTATGCCATTATGATCTGGCAACAATTGTTAAAGCTGACGGCCACTACCCTCTCAATACCCTGTAACATCAATGATAATATATAGGCATTCTTAGACCCCAGTGAGGTTTGATAAAAGGAAACAATACTTGTATAAATGTGGCAATAAACAAACACAATGAAAATGTGACAGGTTGAACTTGAGGGCGCGGATGACCAACGATAACTTCCTGTTCTTCGCACGTCACGGCTTTTTGTCGTCAAGCCTACAATAAGCTCTGATACATGTACATATATACTCTAAGAGCGAAAATTTTTCACTCATAATTATAGCACGGCAATGTACAGTATATTTAGATGACTTTAAATACTGTAGGTGTTTCACTGTGAAATCTGTTCATTCTTCCACTTTCTCTTAAGCTTTTTAATTTTCTGAAGGATGAAGAAAACTAAACTGTAAAAGATAATGACTTACAACCACATGAATAGATGATATCAGATCTCCAGGTGGTCAGTGTAAGGTTCAAGATTGATCGTGGGAAGCCTACGGGAGGCATTCACTCCGCAGTGGACTGAGATAGCTGATGCTGATAGCTTATAGCCCTGTTTGTTATTCGCCGATGTTACTAAAAATAGATTCGAGAAGACGAGGCATAATTGCGGCAGAAACGCGGAATCGTCGGAACAGAGGACAAATATCTCAACAGAAATATGTAGTTCATAAGCTGACAGCTGTTATATTTTAGTCTATTTTGTTTTGCATCTTTTAATGAGTAAGATAATAATTGTAGCAGTGGTTATTTGAATTTATTATTGAGGGTAACAGGAAAACAGCACTTTGTTTGTCCTCCTGTGCACTCCTCGTGAACACCCAGAAACTCTGCCCACAACCGTGACGTCAATGACAAACAGTGCTGTATAGGATCTACAAAGCTGTCACAATATTTCCAAATAAAAAACATAACCACATGTGACTGAAATTTGATGAAAATGAAACATGAGTTGGATTTAAAAGAAATGGATAAATTTCTCTCTCCCTCTCTCTCATATATATATATATATATATATATATATATATATATATATATATATATATATATATATATATATATATATATATATATATATATATATATATACACACTACTACTTTAACAGTTAATCAATCAGAGTACCGTCCTCATATCCGAGGGTTGGCGAACACAGGCCTAACGCTCTGGGGCTGTTTCTACCAATCCTCTAAGGTTGCAAATCAAGGGAACCTATCAAGTGCTTGTACTCTGCTGTATACTACAAAGCCCTATTGAGTTTTAAAAACAGAAAACCATAAGAATCCCTAAAAAATATATTAAATGTACTTAAATAGCTATATACTACAAAATGGAATTACAGTATTTGTAATCGATTATAGACTAGTAGTGAAACCGATAAAATAATGACAACAAAATATAAACCTACACTGTCAGCAAGCAAGCTAATGACATATCGTGTTGGCATCTCTTGACTTGCTCTCCTGGTGCGACTCTTCTCAGAATGTGCAATAGCTTGCAATACGTACAACATGCAAAGCACAACACTCGCATTAATATTATCTATGGAATTTTTTTGTCTAATAAACTTTGGTATATCAATCCGTGAAAATAAAAAATAAACGTTTTATCCTATAAACTCTTACACACATTTTGTAATTCCAGCCAGAAAACAAAATTCATTCAAATTCGTCAATGAAAAAGTTTTAACGACAGCTGTTCAACAGACAGAAGGTCACTAGTAATATCATTTCTCTGACTTTTGTCCATGAACACGTTAAAAATATATACGGGTATATACTTAAAGAGTCAATAACCATAATGGGTTGCCCGGGTCACCCAAGCCACCACATTGATTTTACAATAGGTGCATTATATTTCCCGATGAACCAATGAGTAATATTATGAGGAAAAATGAATCTTCAAAGATAAATTTATTCTTGTAGATTATGGTTGGAAACGCCTATAGCCGGTAGGCCTACTACTTAGTAACTATTAAGAATATGAAGAGGCAGGGTGTTGTTGATACTATGTGTGTGAGCGAAAATGGTTTGTATAACCCAAATGATTCACAAATAGCCACAAAGAAAGGGGTGAATATGCATACCTTATCTTGATTAATAGGATAGTTACGCCAGGATTACGCGGCTGACGTAAGCCTGGCATATGCATTAGGCTTAGGAGTTTCAGAAGGAAGTCTTCCTTGTCTAACATTTCGGTGTCCTTGGTATTAGTGATAAAATTGCACATAAAATTAACAAAAATTAAAATTAAAAAGCCAGACACCTAAAATGAACCCTTATTTATGAATGAACTCGCTAAAGATCCTAACCCAACAGTTCAACAATATTTCTGTACATACTAACAGAATAAGCAAATGGATAAATACACACAGCTAAGAACCTTCCCTGGGACGGACACAAACAAGGAGAAAGGAGCACCCTGACCTTAGCGTGACCCTCTTTCACCAACATACTTCAATCTGTCCAGACATCTTAACTTTGTTCTGCCTCTCGTTCCCTCACCCGCCTAGATTTCGAAAGTTCGCGCTCGATCCTTCTTCCTTGGAGCAATATAATTTCTATTTTTTTCTGGTCTGTACTCTATTACTGTTTTATCCTAAAGAGCTAAATAACGCACTAAATATCACCGAATAAATACTATAACACTTGATAGAGAGAATAAAATCCCTTAAGGCCAATCAATGTTTACCATTTATCACAAAAAACATAAAAATCGGGAAATAAACAAAGACAAGGTAAAAAAAAAATACTAAAAATCAAGTCATACTGAGCAGCATGTTTCAACACACCCACACATGCATCCAAACACCCCTGGCGTCCTCTCCGTGCCTCCTCCCAACACGCGCGCTAGCCAGTCTCACGTGATTGTCTGATGCCGGAGAGAGGAACTGACATATGTAACTTTGCCTTCGATAACTGATGCCTCATCGTTTAGTAATCAATTTCTGCATCATGGATTATGACATTGATCTTACGGGTAACAATTGGATATAGATGATGTCGATCAAACCAGAACAATGCCACGACGTCAAGTGTATAAACAATGGGAACTTTCAATGAAGAAATCCGTGCGTCACTTCCAATCTTCGGTAAGTGTAACCTTGCCGCCTCACGATCACCTCACCTGTCTACAGTGTCATCCCCCTTGACATATATTTTATATAAAGTTATTGCGATAAACCGGGTGCAGATGTGACTATATGTTACACTCTAATTCATCATGTCAATATATAATTCCTACTGGATGGATATAACTCTTATACATTATATTCCTGATTGGAGGACTGGATTCCCTTCTTGCACACTGGCCCTTAAGCACTGTGCGATAAATGAGTAGGCCCACTGTGCATTATCAAGTGTACTTACTGATGGTGAAACAACCATTATGAAAAATTTTAACCGTAATTGTTCTAAAAGCCAACATAATTATTGATAGTTCAAACCCTTATCATTTTAGCTATCAACTGTCTTCCTTTTTCTATTGTCCTTCAATAATTTTCGCTTATTCCCGGTGTTACTTAAACGTATGCAATAAATGCTGTTCCGGAATAAACAGTAATTAGGTTATTTTATGGTCAACAGAATGCTTCACAATATTTCGCGATAATACCTTCAACATGAATAATGGACTGAAATCTGTTCTAGTAAATCTGGCTTCATCCTACTATAGTTTGATATACAGTAAGAGAAAGATCCAATAAAATATACACGTGTTTTGCTTGAAATTTGTTATTATCATCTACTACGTCAAGTAGGCCTATGTGCAATATTCATGTGCAAACGTAAGTACAATATCTCTATATTCAATGATGTCACTTTTCTCCTCCGAGTAGTCACATTTGAGTCAAGGTCCTGATGCTGCAGGTTGCTGGACTGCAGAAGATTACAGCATTAAAATTACTCATAAGGAAATGAAGCAACTGAGAGAGGTTGTGCAGGAGGGCGGTGTTAAGGAGCAAAGAGTAAGGTTGAGAAATGTGAAGGGTGGGGGTGAGGACCTGAGTGACAGGAACGAGCGAGGAGAGCGATAAGTCTTTGGACATGGGTGTTGAAAGATATGTGTACAGTACTTGTGGAAGGCGGGGTGTGCAGCGACATATTTTTTTTATTCTATTTTGAAGAAGTTATTGGGGAGAGAACAGAGTAGAAATGGCAGGAAGTGTGTTTGGGACAAGACAGAGAGAATGCGTTCATGTGTGTGTGTAACGATGTGTGAGACTATCAAACATCATTTTGACTGTTTATTACCGACAAAGAATGATACATAATTATTGTCTGGATGCCATTATTCGTTATTATAAGTTATCTTATGTCTCAGGAATATACCTACAAATATTCTTTCCATTTTTTCCTGGCACAAACTCTCCCACTTACGATATCCCACGCTTACACAGTCACTAAGTTAATACTGTATCAGTGTCACCATTCTAGTTTTTTTTTTTAAATAATACAATATGCTATTAGTGACAGCTGCAAAACATAAAAGTCAAAGCGAAATTCTCAAGATGCAAGTAAACTGCCGAAGTTGAAGTTAGAAGGAGCTTACGAAAGCCGTGGACTTCACAGTTCCCTCCAGACTGGTGTTACTGGTGTACTGTACAGTTCTGTGGGGTCTCTATAGATTAATTACCTTTCTTCGTCCTGTTGCATTAATGGACCTAAATATGTATTTTACTAATAAATCTATTAACCTAAGTTGTTTAATACTTGTCATAATTTCAAACAAATCTTCTAAATTACTTTGGCAAACATAAACAATCAGTAAATAGTATTTAAGAATGACCAGGAAAATTTGGATCAATAGTCTTCTTGTGCATTTTATATATTGATTCCCATTTCTTTCAAAATAAATAAGGTATTAGGAATACCCCATACATGTGACGTTTATGCCCGCGAGCTTCATACATGATTGTAAATAAAGTTTTAAACTACGTCCTGTTTGGTTTGTATTCTTCTAAGGGTTGAACGAAGAACTATCGTACGTAAGGCACAATAAAAATTAACAGCTGTTATCCATGAATATTTCTCCGTAGTCCATGCCTGTAGCCTGTCCAGGGTGCCTTGAAGCGATGAGTAGTCTGGTGCGGTGTTGTCCACTGAAACCCCCACAGTGCAGTCATCCACGTACTTCCACCTGTGAGGAGTGTCCGATAGAGCGTCGTTGATCAGGATGAGGAAGCACAGTGGTCCCATCTTGGTCCCCTGGGGAACACCGCAGGTGAGGTGTTGGAATGTAGAGACCAAGCCCTGATACCTCACTGCTTGGCGACGTCCACTCAAGAAATCAGTGAGCCATGAGACCAGGTTGGTGGGCAGCCCTAGTGCAATAGCCTTGTTGATAACAGTGCAGTGATCAACAAGGTCAAAGGCCTTCCTGAAGTCCACAAGGGCAACGGTCAGTGATGTCTTACGTTTCTGCAAGTTTTTGTGCAGAAAATGTGTGTGTGTGTGTGTATTCACTTACTATGCAATGATTTTTCTCTCAAGTAGTAGTAGCAGTTTTGGGGGATTACTGGCCACTTCGCCGTTAGGCTATGGCCGAAGCTGTTTTTTCCCCGAGTCGTTTTCTTTGGACTTCTTCCTTTTGTTCTTTTTGCTTTTTCAATTTCCTTTCTTCTTCTTGGTCTTGTTTTAGTATATTTTCGTTAAAGTCTAATAACGGTGATGATTTTAATGTTACTAAATCCTTTTCTTCGGTCTTGTTTAATTCTGGCTTCTTTTCTGTGGTCTCCTTGGGGTCTTGATTTTTCTTTTCTGTGGTCTTGTTGGGGGCTTGATTTTTCTTTTCTTTGGTCTTCACTACAGGGAGAGCTTCCTTGTAGCTCAGTTTTTTCTTGCTTCGCAGCTTTGCCACCCTACACTCCTCCCTCCACTTGGGACACTCCCGGTCGGAGGAGGAGTGAGGGCCACCACAAGCTGCGCATTTCTAGGCGGCCGCCGAGCAGTTGGTGTGCTGGTGCCCGGGTGTCCCGCAACTACAACAGACCTCCCGAGCTCGACACTTCCCTGCCAGATGGCCGTACCTCTGGCATTTGTAACACCTTGTTGGTCTTCTTTCATACGGTCTTACTGGGATGATCTCCCATCCCTGCAATACGGTGCTTGGTAGACTCTTGGGGTAGCCAACCAGTGCAGTTGCACTGGTCAGCTTCCGTACTATTGAGAGCTGGTCTCCGATCAGCTCGGCCAGTTCTTTTTTTTTCAAGGTGTTCTATCTCAGTGTGGGAGATGACTCCCAACACCAAGTGCGAGCGTCCACTAGTACCTGGATCCCGTTAATTTCTGTTATGTTGGCTATTTGCTGGACCTGTCCCTATTCCGCGAAGGTGACGATAAGGCCACCACCGCTCACTAGTCTGCGGACGACCCTTGTCACCCCCCTGATTCCTAAGGCGTCAAAAAAACTTCCTTAGGACAAGGAAGTTTAGTTGCTTGCGCGAAGGGCATGTGACTGGATACAGTAACAAAAGGGGGCGTGTTTTCTTATTCTGATAAGTAAACCTTGTACTTATAATTGGTTGAAATCCTCTAATAAAGTAACAAACGATATATCTGACTATATATTTCCAGGGCGCATCACGTAGACTCATGGCGAACATCAATTTATCGTCCACTAGGCGGGCACTTGAGGATAAACAGCGTGAGTGAGATCGACAGAAAGACAGCAGAATTTTCGTCACCATTATCTATAATCAAGTTTTCTTATGCACAGGAAAGAGTTAGGAGGAAACGGGGCTACTTTAAATGCGTGACTGATAATATTTCGGAGTCAAATATGTGCTCGTATATCTGACAAGAGTCACCATGAATTTCCAACACTTCCGCAAGGTGACTTACAAATGGCAGTGGAGCCTCCTGAAGGGCACCACCACTCTTCTCGGGGAGAGTTTCAAAGACGCCATCATCCAGCGTCTGGAGTGTCCTGAGGTGTGCATGACGCTCTTGTTGTTGGACGAGGCGAGCGTAAGAAGGGTATTGTTCTCTTGGCTTTCATCTCGGACGACCAGATTTCCATTTCCTTGTTTCTGTCAGCAGAGAAGTTTGCTTTTTTTTTGTTCCTTCAATGTCATATCCATTACTCGCTAATTATCGGGAGCATTAAATACAGATCGGAACACTGGTGTTTCAACACTGTTGGGACATTAATGAGCAAAGATGATCTTTGTTGATAATGCTGAACAACTGTTACAGTTTTGTTCTCTGCTGTTCCGAGAATCTTTTGTGATCACTTATCAATGATTAATTTAATCTTGATGTTAGTAATCATTCCTCTCACATGGTTTAGACAGGTGTCCTTGGTCACAAGGTGGACTACAGGAAGCAAATGAATCGATTTAAAAATATATATTCTCTGTTACTTACACAAGCATTTGAAATAACATTTCTTAATATATGACAACACCACAAGATTACTAATTATCATTACTTTCATAATTGAGCCTTCTAGAATGTAGTATAAATTATTATAAGTTTACTTCATTGTAAAGGAGTGGAGACACGAAACGTGGTAGTAATGGAGTCTGTATAAATATGAGTGCATATTATATATGAGACCCTTTTCAGGACAATGGAAGTTTTCGCAATGGATTTTCTCGATTCCACGACGGATAGTGTCTTTTGAGTCATATTGTGGGAATTGTATATCGTCAATTGTGCTCGATCTTCACTCCTAGACAGTGTGAGGTTTGTTAAATGATGGTACTGTAGTTTAATGTACTTATTATACAGTGGGATGGTCCTATGGGCCATCTTTCTCCCTCTAAGAAAAAGCCTGATACGATGATACCCAAATATAATTACTTGTTTATGTTCATTTAAGCATTTTGACTACTCCACGTGACATTGCACAAGAATTCTGACTGTTCTCATCTCTCAGCGTAACAGACACTAACTTGTTAAAGACCTTCGTAATGTTGAAGCGTAGTAATAACATAACAGGAAAGAGAAGTGGGGGAGAATGATTATTTCATTAAAATTTATTTTCTTCAAATTGTTTTATGGTACTTTACTTGGCACACCATTACGTAAGAACCTGTAGCAAAGGCTACAAATGAAGTGTAGTCGCTTCGGCTATAGCCTATAATTGCTTGCATTCTAATAAATAGAATACTTCTGGAATGAAGCGGATAATAACCAACGGTGGAAATAATTTAAGTGTAGGATTCTCATTGAAACGATTATCAAAACGCCCACAACCCAATTCCGGATTTGTACTGTGCATTATTAATTTTCTAACCTGGCGCTCACCATGGTAATACACAAGATTCTCAAAATGGTCCCGATTAGCATAATGCAAACAACGCAATTCAAGAGTTGGCTAGATTCCATTATCGCGCGAATATGCATTAAAATAAACATATTTGTGAAGAGAATATATTATTTACTCCCTACATAAGACAACTATGGTATCTTACCCTCACCTGCCCCGAGATAATAGGAAATTCTCTAGGGTACATAACTAAAAATATGGAATTGGAATAGTATTCGGCTTACCTCATTTGCGGAAAAATGCGGCGGCCGAGTGTTTTATTGCACTTGTCTCATCATAAAGGTTGCTGGTTCACGCCTGGGGCACCCCAAGTCCACCCATCTGTCAATGGACCCCTTAACTTTAAGGTAAGCCACACTGTAGTTTCCGCACTGCACCAATGGCCAATGGGACCCATTTTTCGCCTTGTTTACTTCGACAATCACATGACTTAACACTTTCCTTATTGCCATATCGGTAACTTGGTTGTTTTATGTTAATACTTCAACTGCAAAGATAAAACCACTGTTCTGTAGGTTTATTGTCTACAAAATATAACTTCTAAAAATTAGCGTATCTCGGGTTTGGTGATTAAATTGAGCAAGTGCTTCCCTAACCTCTAAATATTTTTAATTTCATTTATATTTCTTAGTTAAAACACCGAAAATATATATACTTGTGGTCAAAATTTCCATATAAAGATTCACTCTTAACTTGCACGAAAACAAAGAGTGAATCAAATAAAATAAAGAAAATTGAACACGACCACCACTTACCATGGGCTCCACAACGCTACTGACAGACGCTCACGAGTTACTATGAGTTGAAACGGGCGGGAAAATAATGTATTGTTCTAATTAATTTTTTGAGTACATTTTAAGATTACGTACACGATAATAACATATAAGTCTATTCTATTTTTAGATTTGTTCTCTTTATTTCTAAATATTCAATAAAATATTACAACCTGATAGTCTTTTGCTTATATATTGTACGGTATTGGGAAATGTTATGTTGACGAACTGTTCCAATAATTGTACTTTTAAAATCTAAGTTAATGAAAGTTTCGAAAGATTGTATTTAAGACCCCGCAAAGAATAAGAATGTTGGCACCTAAATTGATTCTAGTGTGCTTAACCAAACAACCAAGGAATATTTAATATTAGATTTTCCTTGTTACGCATCACAGAAAACGGCACCTCGTAGCTCGTCACGTCACGATCGTAGGCCGTAGCTCCTGCACAAGTTAACTAACAAAAAGAACAAGTAATGCCGAGTACTTGCTCTTGTTCAATTTTATATCAAATGAAAAAGAAGTGATATAACTTTCCATAGCTTTCCGAATGATAAAGAACTGAAAAGAAGATGGATTCACTTGTGCATGAAGAAAGAAAGACTTTATAATTGCTGAAAAAAGGCCAAGTATGCAGTTTGCATTTTGAGGCCAGTGCGTTTGGGGAGAATTTGAACTACCAGTGCCAAGAATACTAGTAAGGATTAAGAGTGAAGCAATACCAACATTACAAATGCCATGTTCAAAGGGTAAGCCTATATTATTTCAGTTACAACATAAAAATAGGAATCAACTGTATATCAGAAATTGGTAATTATCCGGGGAATGACCGTCCGCTGCTTTAGGTTGAAAATGGGTTTAAAAATACCCAGTTTTCACTTAATTTATCAGGGGATAACGTATTATGTTGTAGAAAAATATAAAAATGGCAGAAATCATGTGCTAACCTAACCTAACCTAACCTATATCTTAACTCGCTTATATTGGCCCAGAAATTAAATGTAAACTGAAACAATTTAGAATGGCTGTTATACATTTAAAAAAAAACAGCAAAATACTATACACAGCTTTTGAAGGAGTGTCAGTTTAACTTTCTTCATTCACAAGTTTTTAAATGACCGTTATCATTATATAAGAACACTGTAGTCAGTCAGTCATAATTCTTACGCGCTTATTTTAGCATCAATTGGTTATCAATGAGCGTGTACTGTAGGTAGCAAAACCTCTCGTTCTCTAATGTAAACTCTCACATTGTGTTTGCCGTCAAAACCCTATTGCAGACTGTAAACATTAAATTATATAATTAATTAGACTGCTAGTATTTAGGTCTATAGAGAATACATGTTTTCTCTGGATTCTTGACTTTGGCTACTACGTTATATGTAGGGTATTAAAGTATAGGATGGAATTGATCGTTTATTCGTTATTTATTTATTGATAAATTAGTTAGGTATGAGTATGAGGTTAAGAAGGGAGAAAATATTGAGCGAAAAAAAAACGTTCACTTGTTTTGCCGCGTTAGTTGTAGAAGAATACGACGTAAAGAGAAGCCCTCAGAAAGGTGAAGTAAAATATAATGAACGTTATTTAAGAACAATTAAGCGTAAGCGTTCGATAGCGACCTCATTCATCTTTTATACCCATATCTGTCTACCACTGCTGCGTAACCTAACCACGATCACCATTACGTAGGCCACTGGAGTTAGATCAACAATCACCATTCAAGTGACATGAGACAGAAAGGACTTACGGACATTTTTATTTTAAGTTTTTTTAATTTTTAGTTGTTAAGGTAAAATGGATAATGTTTCTCGGTAGGACCATAAAACAGCTTTGTCATTAACAATATGTCTGTATTAAATTCCTAAAAAAAGATGAGACCTAAATTGATATATTTTACGGACAAAAGTGCTATTTTTCCCTGTGTAAGTTGAAAAATACCCTGGGTACCTGAGTCCACACTATATATAAGCTAAACTTACGACTTCACATGATCTAAGAATACAACAAACATAATTTGAATGTCCAAAACAGCTACTCTACCCACACCTTAAAAAAGGATTAAGCACCCAAAATCTACCTGACAATAACATAGCCACTTTAACCATATAAATTCGTAGTTTAAACCTAACCAGATAACCACATCGCGTGACCTAGCCATCCCGTCAGGCTAGAGAGACTGGGGGAGCTGTGGCCGAGGTGATCAGGCCATTTGCTGAGCCAAAGTGGTACGCCATAATATAATCATAGTCTTTCCTGCTAGTACCAAGGCTGCGCCCACATCCTGGGTGGCCTGGTGGTTGCAGGTTGTTGAATCCTCTGCTGTGTGTAAGTAGATGTTCTGTAGGTAGGCGTCAGGAGGAAAATTCTGGCCAAATTGTCAAAAACCGATCTTCTGGGTTTATCCGACCAGAATGGCCTAAATGATTTCCATCAGTAAATTATGTGCAATGGTGAACAAATGTTACTTGTGATCTGGTCTAACGAATGTACACCCGTAGACTTTGATATACAATATTAAATACCTTATCAAGCAGTACCATTATGTGTACATAGTTAGGTACAGCATCTTGTATTTCTGTTCACCTCGATATTTTGATGCGTTGACAGTTAATTCCCCCCCCCCACAGAAAAAAAATAAAATGTAGGAAAATAATTGAATAAGAAGTTAATTTTATAATTAAATCAAGCTCAAATCATTGTGTACTTGACGATCAGAACAAACCGTACTAAGCCTGATGAAGTGTTTTGTCATAAGTTACGTACCAGATATTTAAAGCCGATCTGTAAGATTATGCAGAACTAGACACGTTTCCAGCGCTATGTTAGTCACCAAGGATAAGGAAGTTTTAATAATGCGCTCCACCATCCCTCGCTACCCACACCACTCCCACCTTTGTCTCCTCATTATGGTAGAATTACAGATGATTCAGTAAAATGACGATTTTAATCAACGACGATTTTCTCTCACTTAAATTAAATAGAAAGGCAAAATAAGACCGCAGAAGCTCTCTTTTGACATCATCAGTCGAGGACCGCCCAAGATCCTCCGACCTCTGAATCAATAGCTCTCTCTCTCTCTCTCAAAAATATATTACTGTATTCCATTACTCATTTATATATTAATTCCTTCCCTTTATAAATTTTTCTTAAGTCCTCTCACAGAACCCTACTGCGACTTTAGCTAAAGCTGTTTACTTGATCAGTTGTCCTGTTTTCCTGAGAGTTCTATCTTATAATTTTTAATGTTGTTGGAATATTGATTTATTAACCTATACGCACTTAAAGACCGCCATTGTCGAAGCACAGTTATAACATAACAACACCTGTCCTGCTCTCAACTCCAACCCGTTCATATTGGTCATCGGTAACTTTATTTATCTGCCCCTAGAGTTACATTAATAGACAACATCTTGGAGACACTTACACCATCCGCCCATAACTCTCAGACTCTGATACTTTCTTCACTACGCCAGTGTTTGTCATCATTAAACTCTAAACACAAAACAGACGAACATTTTTCATTATTCTTTATATCACACAAAGAAGAAACTCCCACCTAGGGCAAAATTCTCCTTCATATAACCTGGAACTCTTCACATGAACTTACAAATACCTGAAAGTGAGTCCCACAGGCATGGCGGGGCCGCTATAGGGACTATCTATACAGGTGGATACAACTCACAATCTACCAAACCTTCGGTACGGAAGGAGTCAGCGTGGTCAGCACTGTCTCGACCACCTTCACTTCCTCAGTTGGGTGGACTGGGAGTGCCCAAGAATCGAGGCAACGGCCCTGAAGGCAAGGGTGAGAGCTGTATCCACTCTGCGGCCGCCCCCTATACAAACCCCCAAACATCAACAGATTAATGTCCTTCTCTTTTGGAAAGTGCGGCCATATAAGACACGTTGCCGGTTGTGTCAAATTGTGGTACGGTTGTTGTGCATTTCCTCTTGCTGCCTGAAAAAGAAAGGGTTACACGAATGAGTAGAGTTAAGAGAATGCAAGGTGGTAGTTGCAGCCATGGCAGGAAGCTCCCAGACGCTGTATCTAGGGTGAAGACTTCGGGGTCTACTTCTGAGATTTCAGGGAAGCCTTGTTCGTTTTTCTCCGTATCAATTACCATAATTTTTTATTCAAATTCCACACGTGTGTGTTTGTGTGTGTAAATGTGAACTAGTTTGTTTGTGTGTGTATGTATGTTTATGTGTGTGTGTGTGTGTGTGTGTGTGTGTGGATGCCCTTGTGTCTGTGTTTGAAAGAGAGAGAGTAACCTGTACCAAGATAAGCACGATAATATCACCCAGACAACCCCTGTGATGTACCCAAACTAGGACCTGATCACTCTCCGTGCTGGGATCACATTCTGCATGGGTTGATGATGGCTTTGGAACTGATTCGAGGAATTCCGTAATTCAGAAATGTCTCAGCAAAATTGTTGAAGGTTACCCTCGAGCTTGTACACCCACACTCTGGGTGGGCTAGCTGAATTTCAATAGGAGTGCTGTCATACCTCGCTATAAAGATTATTTATTGAGAGTATTTGGCATAGTTCGCCATTTAATGAGACACTGTTGGCACCATGAATTGCAAAAGTGTAATAGGCTGTTAATTATGAGATGTGCTTTTGGTTACCATGGAGGTGGGTGCCGGGGGTGGTGGTGGGTGTGAGCCGCAACCCCCCTCATGGGACAGGACGAGCTAACGTCCGCTCCGACTTTGAAGGGTCAAACACCAGTATCTTGGCCGCCACAGCCCCCGCTACTGTACAGCAACCCCCACTTACAGTGTGTTAGTTGTTCACTGTACCTCTACACACCCTTACTGAGTGAGACAAAATTAACCCTCTTATTCTCTAAGAGTGTACAACATAGTATCAGAGTCGCTGGACCTCCTAGGTGTGTGTTGAGAGACGAGCAGTTGCTATGGTAGGCCTGTTACAACGGGAAGCAATATGCACCAGCCCCTTCAGCTCTTTGTTCACCCCCTTCCACTGTCTGTATGTAGGAAAAGTCAAACGTTTCAAGATAAAGAAAATATATTCACATCCCTCCTCTTTAGGTTCTCGCTGTTGCTCATAAATACTCGCTGAATATACTTAGAGCACCTGAAGCTTACGTCACTTGATGATTAAATACAATAACGTTGCTTAGGTCAGGTTAGGTTAGGTTAGGTTAGGTTGATTAAGCTTATGGTGAAACAAACTGGAGGACTGATCTTCAGGTGCTCCTCATATGACCAGCAACAACTCTTCAACATATGACACAACACATTTCTCGGGTATTCTTCCATTGATTCTTACATCTATTTCCTTTACACATCTGACTTGTTACTCCTGCCATCCAGAGTCTAACACACATCCACCTGGTAACACCCAAAGTCTGCTATATTTTATTATAATTAAAGGTATAATTTCTATCCTTCATAAGATTGCCCTTCCCTCTACGGTTTATTGAGATATATGTGAGATCTTTAGTGTTGATCTTTGCCATTGATTGATATGTGGTAAGACTTTGATCTCACATATGTACTTTTAGCTTCTCTTTCTCCAGACTGAGGGGGGGGGGGAATCCTCTGAACTAAAATGCTAAATAGACAAACTAGGAAAAGTTAGCAATATGTGACAATAGTTATAACTCTTCTTCATAGCCTTGTTATCAGTAGTATTCTTTACCCCATGTTTCTTTCTTTTCTCTCCATATTCTCGTTCTCTTCATTCGCATTTCCTTTATACGTCTTCATTCTACACATTGTTCAGGTGACTCCGCGACACTTTACCACTCCTATCTTCTCACAGAACGCTTCAGTCTTGTCTTCCATATATGCTCACTTAATTTCTCAACTTTCAAACTCTTGTTATATTTATTCCTCGTCTATAACCATCTTGAGTTTAATAGTAACTAGTGTGATTATGTTTGGGAATCGTAAGGTCAGGGAAGGTTGGTGGTGTGTGTTTCATAAAGATCCTAGTCTTATTCTTGCTGTACTATCAGGGTTTAACTGCTTCACGCCCTATATCCAAATTACTGGGTGTACCACGATGAATAAGCTGTGGTTTATATCAGTGTGTGGTACTAATGACTGTTTTGTTTGATCGCATGGCAGTAATACAGGATGTCAATAGGGAATGTTATAAACTTCATATCTTAATAACTGAAAGTGTTTAGTACGTTGAAACATGAAATCTGCCGCGTGCAAAAACAAAAAAATCCCTATTTTTTTCTAGGTTAGTAAACTTCATATTGTAAACAAATTGTAGTTTTGTGAGTATGTAAACAATATTCTGTCTCGCTCCAAATGGTAACTAAAGTAGGAATTGTGTTTCTTATTCGGTCTTTCAGGTCAGCGATGTTTGTCACCGCGGATGAATACACGTAATTTTAAACCTCCCGGCAATTATATAAGTTTTTCGGCCCGAGAAAATGCGATGGAATATTTTTTCTTCTAGCAATTAACGCTGAAAAGTCAGTGAATATTTAGACGACAGAAAATAAACTGTTAACGTCAAAGAGCGAGACAGTGAGAGAGATGGACAAATTGGTTAGGGGCAGCAAGAGCATATTGATTAACTGCAGTGACTGAGTATAGAAAAACAACAACAATGACGATAAGAGAAAGTTGCCATGAGACACAACACCTGAGGCGAATCACAACAATTCCACGAATCTCAAGACAAACTCACAACACACACTGCAGATCAAGACGACAATAACAACTCCCAACAACCACGGCGGACCACAACACGAGATAATTATTAGCTGTGGCCTCGAGCTCATCCAAACGAACGGCAACGATAATAATCCGTCCCAAAGACTTAATTATTAAATGCCGCTATAATATCGTTACTCTACAAATGACTTCACGAGACAAATACACCAGATGATTAATTATATTTCACCATCACTGATTTCGAAATTCAAAGGATTATGGAGTTGGCCCGAGAAACCCCCCCCCCCCACAAGAATCTTAAGATCACAACACTGTCATGAGTAAGTAAAGTACAACAGCATAAGCATTACAGCACCATCATGACAGCTGTTTTGTTTACCTTACAGCCACTGTGGTCATCCCTCAACACCCAACCCGGAGGTCTCAGTTGTTGGCTTTTCTCTATGTCCGGTTACCTATCCTGATCCTATAGGCCGTAGCTTAGACGCAACACCACATCAGAGGAGGAGTACTGCGTCATATCCTCACACCAGCTCCGGTACACCCAGCTATTATACCGATTTATGGTCAGGGATTTTCCATTGCGGTGAGTTGGTCTCAGGGCGGTCACAACCACAAGTCTGGGGTGGAAATAGCTGGGAAGTACCAGGATCTGCAGAGACCACCACAAGACGCGGAGTACCAGGATCTGCGTCTTCATTATCACCCCAGTAGCCACAAACACAGAAAGGACACGACACATTCTATAACGAAGATAAGTGATGGTAGGGCCAAAGATAGTTCACTTATAACCACATGCTTCGTAATTAATTAGACTTTCTATTGCGGCCTCGAAAACGTTCAGTCCGTGTACCCGTATGAAAGGGAAGCAACAGCAAATTTTAAAAATGACCTAAGGCGTAAGACAGATGGTATCTCCCAAAAGATGGGTTTACTTTACTAGATAAACCGTATTAACATAATCCACCGCACAGACATGGGAGTGGCGTACCTACATTGTTAAATTTTGTTAATATATGTTATAATACCCAAGGACCTTTTTGGAAACTAATTGGAGCTCTGTGGGACTCAAACCCGTGTCAGGACGTACGGAAATTATCTAGCAACTTACCACTGACCGGCTCTGAAACCCCATCCCCTCTTCACCCTTGTTTAACCCTCGAGAAGTATTGTGTTTTCTTCTAAATTTAGGTCTTCTTGGAGTACATTAAACACAATTTGTTTTATTTACAAAACTATTCAACACTTGGTGAAGATCATACCGCGTTACGTGTAGATTATCACTTGTGGAAAAAGTCAAGTGTCGCTCACCCATAATCAACCATTAAGTATTAAAGCCAACTGCTACCCAGTCCCTGAAGGTCAGCATACAGGGAGTCCATAAATTATCTCACCCACTTTAAAACTTAATAACCTAGAAGATAATTGTTAAAGGTTCTATCTATAATCTTTTTGAAGTTATTAAAGTTTCAAAATAGGTCAGATAGTTTGTGGATATCCTGTATAATCTGGGGATAAAATCTTAATATCATCAGCAAAAGTTCCAAAAGTCTCAAATTATAAAAAAACAAATATTTTTACCTCCATACGAGGTTATGTATGTACCAGGCGCCCTTGCAACACTCGTAGTCATGCATCCCAAATACTTATTTTTTGTCTAAAGATTAGCTACATATTATACCATGGCGTCAGAGTAGGTGTCACCTTGGTGAGATACACTGGAGACTTCGGAAAACCCCCAAAACTGGTCATTGTACTAGATAATACCTTTGATGGAAGGAGTTTTCAACGCTATTTTTAAGGTTTTCCAATAAAAACAAGGAAAAACACTTATCACGACACTTCGAGTCTTCTCAGAACAAGTCATCCCAGTGGCTACAGCAGTAACAGCAGTCACCTGGTGTTGGGGTACCCTGCCCCAGTCCACGCAGCTGTAAATGGCTGCCTATATTTACATTTGGAGAGGTAAGGGAGATCGAGTGCAATGCCAGCCACACTATCGCCTTTATAATGTACTGTATCCCCACTGTCCATAACATGGCGTCAGACCTACGGGAAATCACTTCCAATATCAGAACGCCAAAATTTTTACTTGAAGTATGTCATTTATAACTTAGTAAGATGGTAAATCATATATACATCTGTACATGGGTAAGACACAGGACATGAAAACTTATGTATTTATATCAATGATTAAGTTACGTTCAAGATACCGGATATGTGTTAGGCCAATTTGTCTCTTCCACGCAAAGGATCTAATAATAGGACTTTGTTTAAGGGTGAGTAAAAAAGTGAGGAGGGTGAAAGTGGGGTGTGAGTGAGAGCAAGTTTGTTGTGGTGGTGGTATGTGGAGCCTGGCCACAAGACTTGAGGCACACGTGTCTCCCCCAAGCACCTCCCGCGCCACCACACACGTTTTCCACCCTTCACGTGTACTATGTAACTCATATCGAGGTACCTGCGTATCTAAGAATATTATATATATATAAAAAAGACTACTTTCACTAATGGGTATCGCGACAACAAGACTCATCTTATAGAACATCATCTATATACAAAGGTCCTTGGACAACTAAATAAAAAATCTTCACTTGCCATCTCTTTTATTGATAAGAAAGGCAAAAACCAGATTCTACTATGTAGGGCTAGAAGTAATGTCACTGAGCCATGAACACATTATTTGTTTGTTGTATTCATCCAGTCGAAGATTGTCATGAGAACAAAAACGCAGAGGAACTCGTTATACTAAACTCCGATTTGTTGTTATGTAAGATAACAGGTAAAGAAGCATACAGCAGTGCAGTAAGAACAAACGGGCACACACACACATACACAGACACACAAAAACAAGTACGCTAAAGCACAAACATACACACAAACACATTGACGTAAACACACATACACAAAATTCATCTCCTTTGTGTGCCACTTTTTTGCATTTCCCTCGTACTCCAGTGACACACTTCCACACTTCAACATCTCGGTTACAACTTCGAACCATCTCACCCACCGTCTTCCTCTCTACTTCCTACAGCGTTCGCTAGAGTCTTCACGGGAATCCGTTAAGGGAGACGGAAATGAGTGCACCGTGACATATTCTAAACGTATTTTTTGTAATGAATGATAAAATCTTACCTTAATATCTTAAAGTGACCCTTCTTATGTATATGGTACGCTCAAAAAGCGAATACGCTTACTCGTCGAGAAAAACGATCACAACACGTTGTGGACTCAACAAAACCAGAAAGTGAAATTTCGCTGTTGGTTAGGTTAAAATAAATTTGTTTATGTCAGGTTAAGTTTAGTTTGGTTAAAAGAATTTCGAAATTGTTCAAAACGCGTTGTGGCTGTTGGTAAAAACCCACGTGATGTAGTAATGTCGTGGGATTAATCGGTAGAGATTCTGGATTAATTCTGGACAAAAGTAAGCCAAGTTATCCTGAGCGGCGGGAAAGGGTTGATGTTCCTGATAGAGTGAGCACAACAGGGTGTACGTCATGTACTTCTGAAGCTGATGGTTCCATTGATGAGGACACGATGCAGTGAGCGTATTTACGGTCTTAAAAGCATAAGGTCGATCGGTATATGGTCTTGTTAGTACAGAAAGTTTACAGTGGGGCCACGTTTAGAATCTTAGGAAAAATCACTCAACAAATAGATAGTCCTTTGGGAGGCAGAGAAGCACCAAACAATGAAGAGTTAAACCAGCACTTCCTCCATCTTCGGGAGAGACGTACAGTATACGTTCAAAGTTGCCATGGACAGTATTAGTGGTTATTTGGAGTCTTTATCGCGCTTCAAATTGCAGGTGTTGGCAGTGGTTTTGCGGGTTGACGGAGCTGGGAGTGGACCCTGCAGGACTCTCAGCTCTGAAAGTTTCAACTAATCACTGCGTCTCAGATTCGAACATAATTGCAACTATCAGAAATGTGCTGAGCTCATCCTCCAGAAACCTTGAAAGTGTCTAACACAAGACAGTATAATAAAGGGGGGCCATGACACGAGAAGAGGGGTGATAGGCAGCGTGGCCATGCACCTGCAGGCCTGTGTTGGTCGAGAGGCCATACAGGGGCTGGTAATAGTTACCTGTAAGTATTTTATACTCTAGGAAGGTTTTGGCATTTACGTAAGTGAATTATTGCGACTCGGCGTTCTGCCAAGGTTACCGGTGTATCACTGGCTGCCTACTGTACACTGTTATTATTGCCGTGGCTGTATCTATCTTAGCCACTGTTTACTCGGCTCTTGTTTCCCCGTTGTTCCACCGTTACCGTTTTCTTGCCTTCGTTTTTTTTCCTGGAGATTTGTAAGTGCTTCCGTGATTGCTGCTACAGTAGTTGTTTACCATTATTAGTGTTGCTATTCCAGCCATTTTTTTTATAATACTCCTGGTTCCATTGCCACTATTGTGTCTTTGTGTTTACAGTACTTTACCCTATTCGCCATCCATTGGCGTGTTTACCGCTTGGGCGGTCAGTCACGTGTCTGTTAATCACTGTTGATAAATACTGGGCTTGCTCGGGCTGCAGAATTTATCCATACCTGCGCCAGTGTTGGTCAAGTCTGGTTTTGAGTGAGCTCAAACTCGGTGCCGTCACAACACTGGCAGATTGTTCCAAGAGTTCAAAAATTTCAATCCCAAAAAGTTTGCCCTGGCAATTTTCAGAACTTGTGGCTTGGTGTTTCAACCTTGCTGTTTATTAACGATGCTGCCGATATAGCTGTTGTTGGTGTCTTCCATGTTGCTGGCTCTGCTGCTCTGCCGGACATACCATAGGGAGTGGAGTTCCCGCCCAACAAACGGGTAAAAACAGCATTTCGGCCCAAAAAGTTTAGCGCAAAAAAGTGGTCTCAAGGCCAGCCGGCAGCGCGTCTGAGGAGTGTGTGAGGATACTTTCCTGTGTGGGCAGCTGCTCCCCGCCCCCATAGCCCACAGCTGTCGCCTCTTCTACCCACATTCATCCTCGTCCTCTTTGCTTACACCCACCGTCGCTACTCACCGTCTTCTTGTAATTAAGAAAACATATCTGTTCCATCATGGGGACAGCTGGAGGGTTACTATGTACTTTAACGGGGGCACAGATGCGTCTGCAGTGGAGCGACAAAAAAATGTACTCATGATCCCATCCCGGTGTTTGCCTTCTCTCCCAGACATTCCTATCACCTCTTCCCTTGTCTCGTTTATAAATTAATCCTGGAGTATCATTACTTTTTGTTCACTCCTCGCACCTGAATAATTACACGTTTTCCTCACTATTATCTATTTTCGTATCTTAAACTTAGATTTCACTTAATTTTGACCTTTTTGCATTTCTTCATAAGTTTGTTCATCTTTATCATCCAACTTATCTTCATGCGTTTCTCTTGATGACGGGAGCGGTTAAAGTTGTGTTGGTGGTTGGTATCTTGTTTTGGTTGATAATATTGGTGGTCTCGCTGTTTAGGTTAGGTAGTGGTTGTTTAGTTTCGTTGGTATAGTTTTGTTTTTGGTTGTTAGGTCTGGCTTTGTTTTGGTAATTGTGTTGCATTAGTGTAAACATTACTACTACATAATGTTGGTCTCAGTTTAAACGAAATTGTAGACCTCATTTTGATAAGAATGTGTTAATTTGGTTTTAGTTTTGCTAGTAGTGGTTTAAGTTATACGTATATTTATGGATATTGTTTATCTATTTTGAAGGTGGTTTAAACTTTATTTTATGGGTGTTTGTGTTAACCATGAGTATGTAATGTTATGGTTATGGTTCAGACTGTGATGGATGAATGAAATTAAAGACTGGGTTCTCAGAGAAATACAGTTTCTTAAATGATTGGCAATAACAGACAGCTAACGTTTAGAGTGGAGGCCTGTGGTCGCCAACCCTCCACGAGACAGTATTCTTGGGTTACATTGGTCTTACTGTTGCAGGAGTAAGCAGGAGTAAGTCCGTGTTAGGGAGAGAGAGAGGGATTAAGAATCAGTGTTAGTTTATGAGGTATCGACAGTAAATGAGTTTGTGTGTTTGTGACAGTCTGTGAGTCAGTTTGTGTGTTAGTGACAGTCTGTGAGTTTGAGTGTTTGTGACAGTCTGTGAGTCAGTTTGTGTGTTAGTGACAGTCTGTGAGTCAGTTTGTGTGTTAGTGACAGTCTGTGAGTCAGTTTGTGTGTTAGTGACAGTCTGTGAGTCAGTTTGTGTGTTAGTGACAGTCTGTGAGTCAGTTTGTGTGTTAGTGAGAGTCTGTGAGTCAGTTTCTGTGTTAGTGACAGTCTGTGAGTCAGTTTCTGTGTTAGTGAGAGTCTGTGAGTCAGTTTGTGTGTTAGTGAGAGTCGAGGTTCAGTTGCTCCTCTTGTTGGGCTCTCCGCAGTTTATCCTGAATCAAGACCGTCAGTTCTGAAGCCTAGGTGGTTCTCGTCGTATATGTTGGTCCAGATATACTGCTTAGGATTATTTTCCAGCAGTTTATGTAGTGTAGTAACGACAAGGTTCACTCAGCTGACTGATTTACTGCACCATCCAGGTAACAACAGATCATATATGGGTAAAAATAATTCTTGGATTCACATCTGGATATCTGCCGAACAGTCCCTGCTTTATGTCGTGAAGGTCGCAAAGAGGGTAGTTTTATTCCAGCTTCCGTTCAGTCGTATACTTTTGTGCAGGGACCGACAGCGGTTTCTCCTCGGTATGGGGTAAGTGTAGATGATTTTCGTGTAATGTGGGATTTATACGGACAGGATGAGTCGATTTCCTTTTAAATTTCATTTTTTTATCAGCAAGTGATCTGTATTTAAATTTTACTATCTCAAGATTTCATATGGAATACTGTACAACATATACAGTACTTACAAAATATGACCTCTATTAACATTGTATTAGGTTAGCGCTGAGTGCAGTACTGACATTATAGTCCTACAGGATGCTTCTAATATGTGTTTCAGTTTCGATGTCCCGCCAAGGATATTGATCACTGTATTTCTGAGCTCAGTCAGTATCTCGTAAAGGTTTTTCTGATTTTATGGCTCATGTTAATGGTCTGGGTAGGGGTTGGCGGTCAAGCCTGGACCTGGCCATAACCTTGACACACAGACCTACATTCTCCCCGACCCCGCCCCCCTTTCCTGTAAGTTGCTATGCCAGCAGACAGACAACACCTCCCACCATCTACTTCGACGAACTCTTTGTTTTGAGTTTTTGTGGCGCACAAGGTGAGCTGGTTGGTAATGACCATCACATACTTACAACCTGTTACATGGTTTTCGGCGTACGGAGATAATTACCTCCCCCCTCTTGCTGTGATACACGTTACACATAAAAGTATGATGCTACAGAAACCGTAACAAGTGCAGAACCTCCCAGCTCTCAAGTCTAAGCCTCCTTCAATGTTGTTGTTTTATAAGCGACGTCAACACTGTGGATGATAATTGATATACCGTATACTCGTATGCTCTTCAGTGATGACTTTAAGAGCTTCAGTATCTGTTAACATTTCATTTAGTTCCTGATAAGCTCAAATTCAAGTATGTTTCCATATGGTGAATTTCATGTAGTTGGACAGAATTGATCATACTCTACACCTGATCACAGAGAGAGGTTTGCCTGAGGAAGCAACGTCGTGAATAAGATTGTTTTCCGAGTATCCTGAAACCTTGACCTGCGGAAGCCGGTGGGTGACGGAAACATTCAGGAGCCGAGGAATAGGGACGAGTGTACCAAATAACAGGGGAGGGAAATTAGGGAATATCCGCTCGAACAGTAAGAAAAAGTGGAAAACTGCTCAGAGAAGATGGCGGGAATTAGATCTTCATAAAGTAAACCTTTCTCTTTTGTAGTGAAAGAAAGGTTCGTAAATACTTAATAAACAGATACAACGATATATATATTTTTTTTAGAGTTGTTTATCACCAGAGGGAACACGACGTGAAAGAGTGAGGTAAAGGGTGAGAGGAAAACATGACTTCTATTGGTTCATCACGCAGCCTGGTCACTGTGGGCGGAGGGTAGTGCTTGTTGTGCCACCAGCTGACTCACTACCAACATGATGTATGCAAATAGGTTAGGTTAGGTTAGGTTAAATTTGGTTTGGTTAGGTTAGATAAGGTTAGGTTAAATATGGTTTGGTTTGGTTAGGTTAGATTAGGTT
Source organism: Homarus americanus (assembly GCF_018991925.1). Classification (NCBI taxonomy): domain Eukaryota; kingdom Metazoa; phylum Arthropoda; class Malacostraca; order Decapoda; family Nephropidae; genus Homarus; species Homarus americanus. The sequence continues at coordinate 1,761,909 of NW_024736148.1, forward strand.
AGGTTAAATTTGGTTTGGTTTGGTTAGGTTAGATTAGGTTAGGTTAAATTTGGTTTGGTTTGGTTAGGTTATGTTATAGTGAGAAGAGTGGAAGGACCCAATGACCTAACGTTGGCTACAGAAGTGATGGATGATGTTGGACAGTTAGAGGTTAGGAGGGCAGGGAAGGGGGGGGCGGTGGTAGTGGGCCAATGAGTGGAGATTAACTCTGGCAACTGTGATACTGAGGAGGGGGCGCACACCACATGAACGGTTCTCTCGGTACTGGAGGCCAGACAGAAACCCCCACGTTCCTTGAAATCCGCGTTTTTTTTTGCCAGGAAGTATTGGTTGAATGTTTGTTTTCCACCGGTAGCGAGACACGGCGGAAGGTACCATATACTGTAGAAGCTCCGTCTATCTGTGTATATTTGTGGTATTTATTTATTTACATTCATATATACGTAACTGTGCAGATATTTCGCTCTTTACACGAAAACTTAAATTTCAGATGGATGAACAGAAGCTCCGGTTTGGCGGGAAGGAAGTCTTACTGGAAACATAATCAAGAGTTGTTGGAGGAGCTGCTGTCACCCTTATTTAATGGATGAAAGGTATAACTCTTATGAACTGTATCTGGAGACTCATCTTTTCTCTTTCCTTTTATAACTACAACTCTGATTCTTTTTTTTTAATTTTTTTTTTTATATGTAACATCCTTTCTTGCCTCTCCACAGTTTGGTTCATCTTTACAAGTGTGTCACGTTTTTGATCCGTGAGTTAAGAGTTCACAGGTCAGGGTCATTGGTCTCACACGATAACCCGATTTACCCAAACTCATCTTGAACAAAACACGAGGTGGTGGGGCTGACAAAATACCCCAGAAGAGACGGAATTTAGAAACTACCACAAATCAACTTACAGAAATAATACGACCACAAATGGAATATATATTTATTTGAGTCTCTTAAGGTTAATAAGTTTACCTTGGTCTACCAGCTTTAAGTGGTATTTGTATCCGCGTGGTATCATACCTCGGATACTCAACAGGTTTAAGCAAAATCCCGCCGAGCCTTCTATCAGTGCGGCGAGGAGGCGGAGGATATGTTGTATTTATTTATCGCTCCTGCTGCTGTTGTCAGGATCTTTATTGTATTATCTGTTTATACGCTTTATATAATGTACAAACACACACCGACCACGTGGGGATGTTGTCGACTTGATGTGGTGTCTGTATGTGTTTTGGTGAGGTCATATGTGTCTGTATGTGTTTGGTGAGGTCATGTGTGTGTCTGTATGTGTTTTGGTGAGGTCATATGTGTGTCTGTATGTGTTTTGGTGAGGTCATATGTGTCTGTATGTGTTTGGTGAGGTCATGTGTGTGTCTGTATGTGTTTTGGTGAGGTCATGTGTGTGTCTGTATGTGTTTTGGTGAGGTCATATGTGTCTGTATGTGTTTGGTGAGGTCATGTGTGTGTCTGTATGTGTTTTGGTGAGGTCATGTGTGTGTCTGTATGTGTTTTGGTGAGGTCATGTGTGTGTCTGTATGTGTTTTGGTGAGGTCATATGTGTCTGTATGTGTTTTGGTGAGGTCATGTGTGTGTCTGTATGTGTTTTGGTGAGGTCATGTGTGTGTCTGTATGTGTTTGGTGAGGTCATGTGTGTGTCTGTATGTGTTTGGTGAGGTCATATGTGTGTGTCTGTATGTGTTTTGGTGAGGTCATATGTGTGTCTGTATGTGTTTTGGTGAAGTCATATGTGTGTGTGTATGTGTTTTGGTGAGGTCATATGTGTGGGTATATGTTTTGGTGAAGTCAGGTCATATGTGTGTGTCTGTATGTGTTTTGGTGAGGTCATATGTGTGTCTGTATGTGTTTTGGTGAAGTCATATGTGTGTGTGTATGTGTTTTGGTGAGGTCATATGTGTGGGTATATGTTTTGGTGAAGTCATATGTGTGTGTGTATGTGTTTTGGTTAGGTCATATTTGTGTATATGTGCTTTTGTGAAGTCATATGTATGTGCATGCTAGTATGTGCTGTGTACATAAATAGTGTAATGTGCAGCTTTTGTCAGATTAATGACTGTAACTTCACGTCATAATATCTTAGGAGTAAGGTGTGGGGTCTACTGTGTGAGGGTCTAGTGCCTGGGGTCTATTGTGTGAGGGTCTAGTGTGTGGGGTCTACTGTGTGAGGGTCTAGTGTGTGGGGTCTACTGTGTGAGGGCCTAGTGTGTGGGGTCTACTGTGTGAGGGTCTAGTGTCTGGGGTCTACTGTGTATGGTCTAGTGTGTGGGGTCTACTGTGTGAGGGTCTAGTGTCTGGGGTCTATGTGTGAGGGTCTAGTGTGTGGGGTCTACTACTGTGTGAGGGTCTAGTGTGTGGGGTCTACTGTGTGAGGGCCTAGTGTGTGGGGTCTACTGTGTGAGGGTCTAGTGTCTGGGGTCTACTGTGTATGGTCTAGTGTGTGGGGTCTACTGTGTGAGGGTCTAGTGTCTGGGGTCTAGTGTGACGATGGCGGAGACTCCAGTGTTAAGTGAAGTTTCTGAAATTCGAGGCATCCACTGAGAGGAGGGAGGTGACCAGAAGGTGACTTTGACTTACCGTTTAGGGTGTATTTACTGTATGTATGTAAAGTCCTCAATAATAGTCAAGGAGGCGTCGGTGAGCGGGTTAGATTGATGAAAATATGTAAAATGAGGAATCTGGGTAGTTCCCACATATAAAACATGACTTGGCGAGGCATTCAATGTAGCAATTACCCGGGAAAATCCCCTCACCTTAAAGATTTGTATTTTTAGCTCCTGACGATGTTGTTTTATCACTTGTTTAAGAGTTCTCTCTCTCTCTCTCTCTCTCGTTTTTAATGAAGACATTTCCTGAGTACTTGCATTTTATAACTTTCTTTTGTGTTAGTATACAGTTTTGTTAACGTTGCTCCCCATGTATGGCGTCTTCTGTCCCCTGCCTCTCTCAGTACACCTACACCCGTACTTCACCTCCGTTCATTACACGCGATCCTGCTCTCTCTACTTTTCCTTTACCATTTCAAAGAAAAAACTGTCCTCTCAGAATAACTTGATGAAAAAGCTACACCAAAAACCGAGGCCGGGAGTTCCTGTAAGAGGAATAAGTACCGGTAACATCTGCAGGTGAGGCGATGAGATACTTGGGTGTAGTGCTGTGGCCGCGTCGTGTAAGGGGTAAAACCTTCTTCAGGAAAAAAAAATCATCATTGGTAAAGCCGTGTTCTGTTCTGACCATCCGTTTTAAAACTGCGCCTTAAGAGTATTGTTCTTCACACAGTGCACTCAACTTCCACGCTTGGTGTAATGTTCTCGGCTCTAGTTTTTGGTCAACGTTATCGTTAGCGTTACTCATCTACGGCAGCGTCAATATCCGTGTTCGCTACATTGTTAACCTAAGTTGTCAGTCTGAACAGGGGAATTTATCAACAGTGATATCATATATTTATTAAGATTAAGAACAGTGTTACATATTGTTTGTATAAAACGAGTTCTTCAATGCTTCCAACCACACAAAAGTTAGTACATTCCTAAATATAAAGTATTTCCAGTAGGTGGGATACTGTTAAGAGGGCAAAGTTTATGTCATTGACAAAACTGATAAAATTAATAGTTTGGATCATAATATTTACGAGATTAAGAAAAACGTCGGCCTTAACCTTAACCCTGAGGGGGTCACGGCGGCTTAGTATCCATTACAGTACACAGTATTTGGTAAAGGATCACACTCGTAAGTTTTAACCCAATTATAGGTCAAACTATCTTAATGCTTTGTTATAGTATACTTAAAATTAAATTTTTGACAGGAATACTTGGGATTTTAATATCCTACTTATAAACATCAATACCTCTGAATATAACGTAAATTATTTAAATCAGTAAACATATCAAAGATGAGATTAACACACACACACACACACAGTCGCTCCTCATCAGACTCACACTCTGCCCTGACGACTCTAGAGCTACTACTGTGGAAATTCCCCGGCCGGACACACACACACACACACACACACACACACACACACACACACATTCTCTTCTGTTTTACAAGGACAGAAGCAACACTCGTCGTCACCGTTTATAATAATCTGCAGAGGGATTTCGAAACGTTAATCCAGTTTACTGCGCAACCTGATATAGTGACCTGGCTGAGGGCTAAATTAAACCGGCTGCTGAGAAGAATACTTGTCATTATTTCTCAGTTATTCTTTTTTATTATTATTGTTATTTATTTGTTTATTTATCTATGTAGTTTTGTATTTATTTATTTTATGTTTTTTATTTAGTTATGTATTTATTTGTATTTATTTTATTTATTTATCTTTTATTTTTATTTATTTATTGCTGTTTAATGGACTTACAGGACAAGATATTAATTATTAGAGAAATATTGTATTTTTTTATGATCTCTTAATGTCACCTAAAACACATACTGTATTGTAGATGGTAAATATATAGCAAAATAATAATAAATATATAAATAAATAAATAAATAAATAAATAAATAATGCCAGATTAATATTTTCAGATGTGTGACCTACAAATCTGCCTAAACAAAAATTACTCTTATATGACAATTGTTATTTTCGGTGGTGATGGGTAAGTGCGTGGTAGTGTGTGGTAGTATGTGGTAAATGTGTGGTAGTACTGGACAGGTGTGTGGTAGTGTGTAGTATGTGTGTGAGCGCTGACAAAATTACTGATATGAAGAAAAAAATTAAAATTTACTTTTTCTTCGGTTCTATTTTCCCTTTCAGAAGAAAATAAAGGAATTGTATTGTTTTGAAATCCAGGTAAAGCAACAAAAAATATTTAGGAAATTAATAAGGAAAAAACGGTGGTCATACCATTACTTTCTGAAGATTATTATTACACCAGTGAAATTCATCGAACTTGGAATTAAATTAATATGATGAAAGATTCTGCCGCAGACACAAACAAAAACAATTACTGTTTCTGTATCATTATTTTCTATGTCCGTGAGAAGCTGTGTTGCTCAGGGCACACCCAAGCACTCACGCTGAGGGGTTATACTAGGGGTTCGTACTTGGCCCTTGCTGTTTGTGAAAAGTGTGTGTGTGTGTGTGTGTGTGTGTGTGTGTGTGTGTGTGTGTGTGTGTGTGTGTGTGTGTGTGTGTGTGTGTGTGTGTGTGAAGTGGCAACTACACATCTTCCCAACAAACCTGAATCCTTGTACATAGCATATAGACACACTGTACTGCATACGTTTTCTTCACACACACACACACACACACACACACACACACACACACACACACACACCGTAATCCATATTGCCCCATTACACTTCACTTTAGCTCCTCCAAAATTAAAGTTCACAATAAAAATATATAATTTCCATATACTTGTACCGTAATAATAGCGCTAGTGCAGGCAGAAGGCAAGCGAACCCTCTTCTTGTGTGGCGCAGTTCAGCCTGACTTTTGAAACAGATGAAACTTCCAGGCGTTCTTGACTGCTCTAACTGGCGTTGAGTTTATGGTACAGCCCGAGGTACCCGTCCGATCTCTCTCTCTCTCTCTCTCTCTCTCTCTCTCTCTCTCTCTCTCTCTCTCTCTGCATCAAACAGCCTATCATCCTCTACCATCTCTTTCTCCAGACAAACTTGCTCGAGTGTCTCCTTCGGATATTATCATGAACGTACTCCATGACCTCTACCTTCGGGTATTATCATGAACCGTACCCCATGACCTCTGCCTCTGGGTATTGCCATCAACATACTCCGTGACCTCTGCCTTCGGGTATTATCATGAACCGTACCCCATGACCTCTGCCTCTGGGTATTACCATCAACATACTCCGTGACCTCTACCTTCGGGTATTATCATGAACCGTACCCCATGACCTCTGCCTCTGGGTATTACCATCAACATACTCCGTGACCTCTGCCTTCGGGTACATTATTATCAGGAACGTACTCCATGACCTTGCTGCTCTCTGTTTACCTCTCGGGCAGGACGGTCCATCGTCAGTCTTGAAGCTAACCGCCTCTTGTTCTGTCTCCCACCGTACTTCGTAAATGGTCATAACTAGTCATTTTTATACGCCTCCCCTGCCACGGCTATGTGATTTTCGACTTTGTGTTTGCTTGCTTGTGTAGGTTTATGTGAGTATAATTATAATGGTTCGAGTTTCTGTTAATTTCGTTGTTTATCAAGTTTTAGCAGGATTCTCTCAACAAGGTTCCCACACTTCCAGGAAAAATAAAAGAATATAAGATACGTAAATTTGAGTTAAATTTTCTCTCCCGGTCAATAATAAATTTTGTAATTTGTAAGAATTGGGTAAAGTCGGGAAAAAAATGAAATGGTGCTTATAAGTTTCCTTGACCATTTGATCTTATGGTTGTCGACTAAAGTGAACGGTGAAAGCTCATATCCGGTACACCATCGGAATTCCACCAAGTTTATGAGTGTTCAGTACGCCTCTCACCCAAATAACAGGATTGTTTTGTATGTTAACTATCAGCTTCAGGGTATAAGCGTCAGCTCTTTGTATTCCCAACGACTAGTTTATTATTTACTTCATATTGTACTCTCTTAGGTTTGCTAAATTTAAAAGGGAGGGGGGACATCGCTGAACGCTGAATTGATCCCCAAATTAAAGTACTCACCATAAAAGGCCGTTTGATGCCGTTGATTGTCCACTAACGTATCATTTATGCCTATAACTTGCGACTGCTTATACATCAGCGTCAAGATACGAAGAAGTGGAATTTAAACGTATGTGCATTGGGCGAGCAGTACAGGCAAACATGGCTCACCCGACATTGTATAGAGCACGATACAAGGAATGTGACAAGCACTGTTTATAGTCCACGTAATTTGCACATGTGCTAGACACTAATGTGTACGTACTGTACAGTGCGTTGTAGAAGATGCCTCTAGCGCTTCGGAGACTGATGTGAAGCACCAGCCAGGACCTCACCCTCGCTTGTAAAATAATTGACCCTCTTGTACAAAGATTACACGCACCTCCCCCCGAAATCGACCCAGGGTTTGTCCCAAAATACATTTCCGACTTGCCGTAAACAAACGATGACGTAGTTACGTTTAGGCGCTATTTTAATCTTACATATTCCCTAACTTCCACTTCCCAGTTTCCACCAGCCTCACGCCCCCTGCACATATTGACCGCCACCAGCCTCACGCCCCCTGCACATATTGACCGCCACCAGCCTCACGCCCCCTGCACATATTGACCGCCACCAGCCTCACGCCCCCTGCACATATTGACCGCCACCAGCCACACCTTTGGGTCCTTCTCAGAATATGACACATGTAGTCCCTCCCTCCTCGGCCTCGTATTTTTTTCCCGGGATGAACCAGGAAGGATCTAACAACTTTTTCATTACAAACTCACGACCAGATTCAGTGAAGTGCGGCCCTCAGCCTTACGAAATAATAGAGCCAAGATAGACACTTAATGAAGAAATAGATTATCGTGAAATGTTAAGTGAGAGATGGTGTATGGTCACGGGCTTATAACAATATCATAAACTGTTTCCGAGTTAAACAGCGGACCAGAGAATGTGGTGGACGGAAGTAGCGACGGAAAGTGCCTATAAGTACACAACTTCTCCAGCCTTTTACCGCGGATAAAAAAAATCACCCCACCAAATCTCTCTATTTACAGGTTCGGTAAGTGTGCCCAGAGGCGCAGTAAAGGTCCAAATAAGAAGTTATTGTTTTCTTTTTATTATTTTAATCAAACTCTAAATGACCAAACTTACCTCTGTTTTAACACGAGAAAGATATACATCATTATTTAATTTCATACTTGAATTTGCCTTATTTATTTATTATACCTGGATTATTTTATTTGGTCATGTCCTTGTGTGACCTTAAGGGCCTCCCTCCACGTGTGTCCTGGGCAGAACGTAGCGTCCTTCACCCAGATCTTCTAATAACTAACCCACTCATAATGTTATAATTACCAGCTGCCAAACATTACCTTTTATTTACCTGTCAGCCAAACACGACTGAGACACACTTGCAGAAGCCCTGGCAAAAACTGGGTTAGCAGTCACCTTCGCTGCACCACTGCTGTGTTTGGGTCTGGAATTGCTATTAACTGTTTTGATTGGACTTACTGTTGTCGCCGGTGAAGACATTTTCTTCTTCACAACACTTGTCTGTATCAACTGGAGTTCACTGTTGACTGCTCTTAATGTAATGGATGTTGATTGAATTTATTATTATTTCTATTGGCATATTTCTGCTTCACTGCTGTTACCTAAAGACCACATTGCTGTTACATTTAACTGGTGTTGACTGCACCTGCACCTGCTACTTCGTTCCTGTCACCTATAATAATCAAAATAACGTCAGCTTTGTTTACGTCTCCATATTGTTAGCCAGCATTATTATAAAATGACCTGTACAATACATAAGCAGACTTGATGTGGGAGTTATTGAAAATTTTACTAGTCAGTGTCTCCAGAGGGGCGACAGTCACTCGCTCTGGTCAGAAAAAAAGTTAATATATATAGCGTCCTCCACTGTATTGGTGATTCCAGGAAGACATCTGAGGGCGGGGTGATGGGCTGTAGGCACATGACCACGCTTGTATCTTTTTGTTCACGTTTTTCTCCTGCATAAAGCGACACAGGGTCTAGGCAGGAAACCCCGAAACCCTCTCACAAACTCTTCACTCTGAGAAGGTAAATGGCCCAAGAAAGGCGAGATAATTATATAATTCTGTTAAAAAAAAGTTTATTTGCATTTCTATTTAGTTTTCAATTGCTTTAAGTTGTTGTAAGGTCTGTAGCTGCGCGACTAAGGCTTAAAGTTTCTACCCTAGGCAACAGTTTCCCCAAAGACAAGAAATATACGAGTAAGGCTTCTGTTTTTACTGTAAGTCATAATACTAAGGATATATAGAACCATGTACGTAATTCATTTTGAAAGATATTGAATGTAAAAAGGAATTCCAGAACCTTTGTAGTCTTGTAATGATGAACTGAGGAGCACTGTCATAGCCGTGGTACTCTGCACGGGTTGTGGTACTCAGCATCAGGACCGTGGTACTCTGCAGGCGTTGGAAAGAGTAAAATGTGCATATAGAATGGAGGGGGAAGCGCTATTTCATTCCTTTTGAAATATATATAAAGTCGAATATAATTTAATGCTGAGTCACTGTTCCTAAACTGCTTCGGGAAACAAGACCACGTAGTTTCCATCTTGCAAGTTTTTTCCAATTATGTTAGACAAGAGAACTTTATTTTTTTAACTATATTCAAGAAAATACATCAGTTCCGATAGAGTTGCCGTGTGATATCGACTCAAATATAACCCACGTCCTTGTACTGTATACCTGAAGAAGGCCAATTAATGTCAACAGTTAGGAAGAACAATTAACCTTGAGGAAGTGAGTTAGGTTAAAGTTTACTGTTCACTTATAAGAAATGGGATGTTTACGTTATGTTTTATTATACCCAAACGTAAATTAGTTTATGTATCAATAATTAACAATTGAAATTAAAAGATAAACGAGAACTAAGAATGTAGTCAAGGATACGTGGTAGGATTTACTGCACACTACCAGGAAACGTGGAAATAGGCTCACCTGGGGGCCTCGACGGGAACTGATATGGCGCCGTTAAGCAAATACAAAGCCTAGCGTAATTATCGATAATAACAGGTTATCCTCTGCTTACTCACAACCTCATTGTCTATTACTGCCACACTAACCTGACGTGGGTCCATGCGTAGTTGTGTGTGTGTGTGTGTGTGTGTGTGTGTGTGTGTGTGTGTGTGTGTGTGTTGAAATTTGTAACGCCATATCAAATATTTGCCGTGAGGTTATTCATTAGTTAAGGTCATTGGTCAGTTTAAGTCATCAACAATACCATAATCTCCTTTGTATCATCATGATGATTATATATATGATAGGTCACACATAATAATTTACGCCTAATATCCTTCTAAGCAGACTCAATAGCCACCTTATGACCCCAAGTATTTGACCAAGTGATCTGGTGAGTTACACGTGCCTTTGTCGTTCTAGGGCTAGTTTTAACATCTGACTCTCATACCCTGATTAACCTTGACCTTCAAATATTTGCCCTTTAGGCCCAAAAACTTTCAATTAACACAAGATACAGTCGTGGACAAAAAGTCACTCACTGTGATGGAACTGAGTCAGGGTAATAAGTCTTTAGTTACTTACCCTGACTGCCATATGGTGCGGGTATATTGTTTTATTTCATTTGGGTTCGATCAATACTGTTTCAGTTTGGGAGGGAGCGAACTTTTTACTTTTGTACCAATTTTCAAGTTTTTTTTCCACAGTTACGGCAAATATGCGAGTCTTCCCTCGACTATAGATACAAATCAGTATAGAGCTCCGTGGTTGTCCTCTACTGAATATTTACCAACATTTTCATTGAATTTCGATCGTTTTGATAAAGTACTCATACATCCTAAGCTCATGAAAGCGAGATTAGTATTAGTACAGTAAATAAATCATAAGAAAATGTGTGGGATGCCAGAAACGAGAGAAAACGGAAATATAGCGTAAATCAGTAGATGGCTAACTAAACAAGATCGCTTTGGCCACTATAATACGAGTACTCTGATTTTTACACATTCTATCACTTACAGTAGTCTTGAGATTATGTTAGAGTACAGTACAAGTATCAATAACATTAATAGTTAATATACCATTGAAATCCTCATGGCAAAAAGTAGATCGATTTAAGGAAGGATAGCCCAGTAATGTTAGAGACTTGCCTTAGATATATTCTGGTAATATATTTGATTTTGTAACTCGATAAGTGACCCTTTATCAGTAAAAGATACCATGTACAGTACTCAGCTTCATATAAGTTTGTTTTTATAGGAGGAATAAAGGCAACTCATTTACCTGCTATCAACTATTTTATTATACTCATATCAACAAAAATAATTATAAAAAGTACAAAATAAAAAGGTGGAAGTAAGGGCGAGGCGCTACAACACCAGCTAAGGCGACCTACCAGCGAAGTCACTAGGTTCCTGAGAGAGGTAAAGCTCCTACTGCAGCTCACTTATTGACCACGACACACCGCGGCGATCTGTATTGAGGCATTAGTTGTGATCTTTGTTCGTGTGGAAGGCTAAATGAATCTCCGTTGTGACTTGATAAGAAAAGGTGGAGATAACAACAGATAATAACACAAATTCATTACGTGCTGGGAGATGAGATATTGTGCAGTATATTACAGCACAAACTGACCTAACGTTATTTTACAGTTTAGAGAAAGAGTGATTATTACCTGGTGAATAGATAAGAATAAAATATGGTATTCAAATTCGTAGTTTACATTAGTATCATCAGAGAGTGATGATTGGTTTCTCGGCTACAATCATTAGGGCAGTACTGCTCACTGAGTGTACACTGACCTTTCTTCATGTTTTGAACTATTTCCCAAAACTTGGTAGCTATTGGATTCATCTCTAGTGTAAAGTGCAGGTCACCTTTCAACAATTTTATTTTATTTTATTTTTTACATTGAACGATTTTTAAAGGTAATTACTTTTGAATTGGTTTGTTACATCCGCAGTGAGTTTAGCGTTCATCCTGACCCTTCTTATATAAGGCACCCGAGTGTGTGGCTTATTAACGAAATGTGTGCTGTATGTTTCCTTGTTGCCCGGTGTAATGTTTTGACTTCCCAGGTTGTATTCGTTACCTGTCGTTCATCTTCACCAGTAATAACTACAGAACCGTGTTATGATGACGCACCTCCACACCTGTGTATAAGGGACCTATTTCCAATTAAAGGCAGCCATTAAAGTGGATTCATGGGAGACACGTATCCTTACACCTTTTTCTCAACATAGAATAACAGCTTCGCGGGGAGCTTGATAACCTTACACACAGGCTCCTCGGGTTGGTGCCACTGGAGAAAAAATCCTTAAATATAATGAAGTCTTCCGAGTGAGAACAAGACTAGCGACAAAGGTAACTTGAGATATGCGGTATAAAATTACTTCAACATTAACTGCGTTTTTTTGTTGCTGTTGTCGCCTGTCTACGTCTAGCCAAGAGCGTCTCATGTGATTTATGTTCCCAAATATACAATTAATATATGATACAGCTAGTTCAGTTCCACGTAGTAAGTCAAAAGAGACTGGACGAGCAAGAACACTGAAGTCAACTTGTTTTTGTTTCCTAATGTGTGCCAAGTTGAGTCTGCTTTCTTTTTGTTAAATATAAAATCGCTCGGAAAAACGTAAACACAAACAGCTGCCAAAAGAAGCGATTTAGGAGAGTTATTAAGAAAATTATTTACAATGTGTTGAAGGGTTACTTTAAAGAGGTTCAAAATGGTCACTAGTATGTTATTGGAACGGTGTGTATGTGTGTGTTGAATATGATGAATTAACACCGTGAATACAATGACCTATCCCTTTTAATACAATGTCATTATACTCAAGGGGTTTAAGTATCAGTTATCTCCGTCAGCTCACTTTAAGTACCTTACACACACACACACACAGGTTAAAAAAAATACATCGTGTTTAATTTTGAACCTAAGTAGCGCCCCCTTAAAAATATGCTAAGATTCACTGTAACTCTATAAATGCAGTGTAGAAAGTAAGCCATAACGGCAAAGTAAACTGTATAAAGTGACTAGGAGGGCGAGAGAGTGAGGTCCATTCGCCAGTACGGACCACGGCAGACTGTCCGCACGGAGGCGAAGAGAAAACTTAAAGGCGGTGGTGTATCAGAAATGTTGGTTGTGATAGACATGTTCTTAGTCATTGTCAATAGTTACTTCTGAAACAGGTAATTTTGACCTTTTTCTTATATTTTTTTTATGCCATTTCACCACCTCGGCCACGATTATCTTAACATCTTTAAAGGGATAATGACAGGCGGTGTTAACAACAGGTGTGACTCATTACTGTTATGCGTTGAAATATACTGTACGGTATATAGTTTAATACACCTTTCAGTATGTGGAGAGAATCGAGGTAAAGCATTAGTCAACGAAAGTAAACGTCACTTGGTTAAATACTAGAATACTATATACTTTATATTACTAAAATATTTATCTTTGTAAACTAAAAAATAGAATTGATAGCCAAATGACAAGTGAATGTCACTGAGTTGTACACGAGACAGAAGGCGATATATCTACAAATGGTCAAACTTTACCTCCTGGGCATTCAGCCAGAGTATTAAAAACTTACTTCCTTTGATAAACTTCTTAATCGTTCTTGAACACGCGTCAATGATGTGATCTTGTTAACAACAGTGTGGTAAAGAGAGGCATGGTTGAGGCTATTTAAGTGACGAAGGTAAGTTTTGATACTGCGGCTGATGGAGTAAACAAACTTATAATTGTTAACACCAACGAAACAGGTGTAAGAGTGTCATGGTAGCAAAGTCTTGTGAGGGGCACAAACTCAGCTTCCAGGCCTTTTGTTAGCCACCATAGATCTGGTGAAGCACATACTAGTAGACAAACTGATTCACCCAGGAGGAGGAGACAGCGGGCACGTGTCCCTCTCTCCTCTTCTTCTTGTCCATGTACAGTACCTTCTTTGTTTATTCATAAGCTTGAAGACTAGATACAGGAAATAAAAAAGAGGTGGGCAGATCTTCACCCCACAAACCATTAAATTACGGGTGTGCCCCTGGACAAGAGTACCTTCATGTAGCTATACACTACGCATTATAGTTAACTGTTTGCTGCAACGCATCTCCAAGTAACACTGATCCATCAAGTACACACAACCACCATCCTCCCTTACTGACGTTTTGGTTATCAGACTCGTAATGCTTCCATCATCTTTAAACCGTTGCAGTGAAAGTACTCACAGCCCCACATCTACCTGTAGCAGGTGTACCTCATTAACCTGTACTCCACCCACGTTATTGTGGCTCATAAAAACAAGAGTTGATTCAGGATGTGAACAATTTACATACAGTATTCCTTTTACAACATCTCTCAAGTTTCCACAGAGAATCGAAGTTAATGTTGACGTAGGACAGCTGATCCAACCTCACCCTCCTTTAACTGGAAGAGAAATGAAGCAAGTTTTAAAAGATTGTATATAAATGCCCTTTACGGGTATTGTGATAAAGATTGACATCCATGTTGACACAATGACGGATCTTGTACCAGTCTAGCCGATCGGGTAGGGATGTCTGGGGAGAAACTGGACAGCTCGTTGGCCATACTCGGTCTTGTGGCCCTTCTTGCCCTTGCCACTCTTCTTGATGCCCAGGTACCACCCCAAGTGGGCATACTTCTTGTTCAGGTAGTTGAAGAAGGCACCTGACAGCGTCTCCACCCACACTGTATTCTCCTTGAGCTCGTTGGGCTGGGGAGTAGACCAGAGCTTAGTGTTTTATTAACTGGTGAATTAAGCAATAGGTAACAACAGGGAGAAGTAATAGAAAAATATATAAATGTTCTATTTGTTTATGGACGAGTTTTTAATTTGGGATTCAGTGTGCTTATCGTCATTAGCTTTTATACCATAGGAATTCTTGCCTCTGTCTGTCTGTCCTTCCTGTCTATGTCTACCTGTTTACCTCCCTGTCCATTTGTATGCCTGACTGCCTTCCTGTCTACCTATCTATCTGCCGACATCCCCGTCCACCCGCTGTTTACCTCTCCGTAGGTTTTGCCCTTGTGGTTCATGGCGAGGAAGAGCCCAGCATCGACCCCTCTCACCTGCACCTCCCCTTTCCCCACGGCGCGGACCTCCAGGATGGCTGCCGGCAAGACACACACACACCGTTATTATCCTTGTAGTGAGAAATACAGAAGAAAATACAATGGTGATACAAAATGAAGAAGGTGGAGAAAGAATAAGAAGACAGTGTAGAAGGGAGGTAAAGGCAAAGAAGAAGAAGAAGAGTGAGATAGAGAAAAAAGCTGAGGCAGAAAAATAATAAGGCAATGAAGAAAATGAAAAAGAAAACGAAATATAGAAGACAAAGACGAAGAACAAAGCAAAGAATTGAAGAAGAAGAAGAAATCAACTAAGTCTGAACATTGGAGAAAAAAAATATTTGATAATTAGGTAAATACAATGAACGCTAAGATAACCATGACTTCACAGGGGAGAGGTTAAACTGACCGTAGATATTGTAGAACTCCCTGGTGCCCTTGACGGACATGTCTGGGTGTATGGAGAGGTTGTAGCCCGTCATGGAGAAGAGCTGCTTCCTGACGCTGAGCTGAGGCTGGCGCAGAAGTCGCTCCCTAAGTGGCGGATCCAGCAGACACTCCCTGTAGGAACGAGGTTCTTTGAGTGACGGCTTATGGGATTTAAGTGTGTGTGTGTGTGTTGACGTGGGTGTACAGGGAGTACTTGGATACCTGTACTGGGGTGTTGGCAGTCTCGTGACCAGGTGGGGCAGCAGTACCGGGTGACAGGTGATGTCGGCCCTGGCACTGAGAGGATGGTCGTACTGAATTAGAGCTATGAGGGTCGTACTGGGGCCTGGGAGAGTCGTACTGGCTGTGACTGACGGCTAGGAGAAACTCGTACTTAAAGGGTTAGGGAGAGTCGTGGTAGGAGTTAGGGAGGGTCGTGGTAGGAGCTGGGGAGGGTCGTAGTAGGAGTTTAGGAGGGTCGTGGTAGGAGTTAGGGAGAGTCATGGTAGGAGTTAGGGAGGGTCGTGGTAGGAGTTAGGGAGGTTGAAAACATGTATCCACGTCATAACTTCCCAGCTGATGAGAGGGAAGAAGGTTGTTGTTGAGTTATGTTTAGGAGGTTGTGTTGGGGTGTTGCGGCGTGTGCTTGTGTGTGTTTGTGTGTGTGTGTGTGTTAGTCAAGGAAGGATTATGGCGCGTGGTAGGTGGTGAGCTTCCGTTATGGCGCCTCGAATAAAAATAACCAAGGTTGAAAACATGTATCCACGTCATAACTTCCCAGCTGATGAGAGGGAAGAAGGTTGTTGTTGTTGTTGTTGTTGTGGCGGAGTTATGTTTAGGAGGTTGTGTTGGGGTGTTGCGGCGTGTGCTTGTGTGTGTTTGTGTGTGTGTGTGTGTTAGTCAAGGAAGGATGAGGAGCACAGGCAGCAGGCAGACGAAGAGGTACACACACACGCACACACACACACACACACACACACACACACACACACACACACGGCTCAAAAGCTCTCATCTCGTGCCAATCATATGTTTATTACCATACCAGGTCTCATAGAGTTAAATAAATGACGCCATGAAAATAAACCTACCTGTAGTGGCTTTAAACTGAATACCTGGCGCCTAAGCCTTAAAGGTGACGAAGAATTTGTCATTACCTGCGTTAATTAGAAAGACCGAGGCGGCAAAAACTTAGGTGTAAGAGAGGTGTGTTGGAGGTCGAGGTTAACGGTGGGTGTAAGAGAGGTGTGTTGGAGGTCGAGGTTAACGTGGGTGTAAGAGAGGTGTGTTGGAGGTCGAGGCTAACGTGGGTGTAAGAGAGGTGTGTTGGAGGTCGAGGCTAACGTGGGTGTAAGAGAGGTGTGTTGGAGGTCTGAGGTTGTGATTGTAGAGGTGTGTTGGAGGTCGAGGCTAACGTGGGTGTAAAGAGGTGTTATGATTGAGGTTAACGTGGGTGTAAGGGGTGTGTTGGAGGTCGAGGGTTAGCAGGTGTAGAGGTGTGTTGGAGGTCCGAGGTTAACGGGTGTAAGAGAGGTGTGTTGGAGGTCAGGGGCTGACGTGGGTGTAAGAGATTAATATTTGGGTCAGGGTTAACGTGGGTGAAAAGGTGTTGGAGGTCAGGAGGCCTAACGTGGGTGTAAGAGATGTGTTGGAGGTCGAGGCTGACGTGGGTGTAAGAGAGGTGTGTTGGAGTCCGAGGTTAACGTGGGTGTAAGAGGTGTGTTTGGAGGTCAGGGGTTAACGTGGGTGTAAGAGAGGTGTGTTGGAGGTCGAGGCTAACGTGGGTGTAAGAGAGAGGTGTGTTGGAGGTCGAGGCTAACGTGGGTGTAAAATTAGATCATCAGGTAAGAAACGGCGCACATAAATGTCATTAAAATATATACCGGAAGAGGGCAGACCTATGCTGGGTGGTGGCGAGGTGTGGCACTAAGGCTAGGGTGGCGAGGCACTTCACTAGGGTGGCGAGGCACTTTACTAGGGTGGCGAGGCCCTTAACTAGGGTGGCGAGGCACTCTACAATACCTGGAATAATGAGTCAGTAAAGCTAATTCTAAGAGAATTCACTCCATGAAATTTGACTCAGTATTTTCACTCTGGTAAATTCATTCCCCAAATAATTTATGGTAAAGAAAAAAATCACCATACAAAGTGGCTTTTATTTTAAGAGATTAATCAGCAATAAAAGTGACAGTTAGTAAAAAAAAAAGAAAAAAGTCAACATTCACGAGCCAGACAGGCGGTACACCACGACCCAGACAGCCAGACAGACAGACGGTACACCACGACCCACAGACAGACAGGCGGTACACCACGACCCAGACAGACAGACAGACGGTACACCACGACCCAGACAGACAGACAGACGGTACACCACGACCCAGACAGACAGACAGACGGTACACCACGACCCAGACAGACAGACACAGACACACGACCCAGACAGACAGACAGACGGTACACAGACAGACGGACTAGACAGACAGACAGACGGTACACCACGACTCAGACAGACAGACAGACGGTACACCACGACCCAGACAGACAGACAGACGGTACACACCACGACCCAGACAGACAGACAGACGGTACACCACGACCAGACAGACAGACAGACGGTACACCACGACTCAGACAGACAGACAGACGGTACACCACGGACCCAGACAGACAGACAGACGGTACACCACGACCCAGACAGACAGATCCGCACATTAAAGTTCACCCGCCACGCACTGTTCATAAGGACTGTGTTTATAATCGTTGAGCCACGTATAAATGTTTCCAGCGAGTGCAGTGTGTTTACCTGTAGAGTCATGGCCGTGTGAGAGAGAGAGAGAGAGAGAGAGAGAGAGGGGGATTTTGTTTAACACACTATTAACAGTTTATCTCATATCAACGGCTGATGGGAATACGGTTTTACAGAGGAACTATAATATTAATAAGTAATTCTGTAATGTCTTTCAGAATACCGTTTATAATCATTTCTTTATACCTCACTGTGGTGGTGGGTATTATTGCATATTATATTTAGACAAAATCCTACTCGTTACTAAAGCAGATGATTCTTAGGAATTTATAGATTTTGTATCATATAAATAGATGAGTAAGTAAGTAAGGGGCTGTAGTTATAGAAATTATTATACGAATACTTGAGTCGACCCTGTACCGAATATGTGCCCTGACACAACGAGACAGTTCGAACTATCTATTGTCAGGTCGAGACGGACAGGGATTAGGGAGGGGGGGGGGGGCAGTTCCAAAACAGCAGTAGGAACAAACCTTCGTTGTGGTGATTAAGTTTAATGATTTATAGTTTGTAATCAATAATTTCTCCGGTACAAAGTAATATATTGAGATTTTTACAACAGGTGAAACAAATTAATATCTTGTTTTCCCAGGAAGATTCGACACCCGACCTTGGCGGCGGGGTGACCTGACAGCCGCTATTAACGACCTATAATTATACAGTGATGATGAATGGTGGAGGCAGGTCATAAACACTGGCCAGGGTGATGGTTTATATTACTTAGTATCATCATTCTTCTCTGCCTCCATGCTGGCTATAACTCATCTACAGTAAAGACGTGGTAATGATAACTTAAGTTTTTATCCCAGTATTCTGCGTAGTGTCATTAACTAACGCCATCTTCCAGGATCTGACGACAACATGAAGAAGGGTCTAGTGTGGAAGTTAAGACGAGGCGCCACCACCCCCAGTGTCCTTGATTTACAATGGCGTCACTAGAGGGGAGGATCGTCACTCATATACAGGTGTGTGTCTTGTGAGTATCGTGGTACAGGTGTTGGGGAGGTCAGGTGTGAGTTATGGAGGTACAGCGTAGATGTTTACGCCAGTCTGGCCCAGAATACGCCTGATGAAGCAAATCTCTGTTATGCGTGACGGGAGTCGCGTAAATATACATCAATATGTGCATATACTTGTCTGTGTGTACGGACTTGGGGCGTGTGCAGGTGCACATATTTTCAGACAATGCATATTATGTTATACCCATGTATTTGTACATACACACACACACACAGTGCCAGTGCCAGATGTAGGGGTCATGTGGACTGCCCACACTGATGGGCGGTATCTATAACACTCACCTGACTCACACATATCAAGCTGAACTAAAACATAAAAATCACCGGCTTAAAAGTCTGTGTTGGTGTTGACACTCGACCAACTCATCTGGTGCCATAGAGACTGATTTATATTAAGAGTATTGTTGTGGACGCCGATAATTGTGGCAAACATCCCACCATTATGTGTACTGTGGGGCCCCTGAGGTGAGGTCAGAGTGTGCTAACACTTTTAGTGAAGGGATCATACTAATTTAAATATTTTATTTTTGCGAATACGTAATATTTACTTTATAATTACAATTAAAATATTCACTTATTAAGATTTATTAATATTAGAATTATTTCTTATGTGAATCTGAGAATTTGACGGCAGACATTGACTCGGTAAAGACGAAACTGTTCCCAGTTCCGTTCTGAATTGAAGCAGTCCAGTCACGACTCTCACGAGTCACATGTCACAAGTTTGGTTATGTAAACATCGTCTCCAACGCAATCCTCTGTTGATTTTCGATTGTCAAGCTTCTCAGTAATTCAAACTGGTAATGCTAACCACTAACCTACGGAAGACTTCAATGTGTACAGCTGAACATACAATAACATCGGTGAACGCCAAGGAACCGCTAAGAGGATTGAACACCAGAAACTGTCATCATGAGGGAGGCGGCCATTATAGGAGTAGCCTTCAACACCTCCTCCTCTACACAGATCGTTAAGTTTATCATTCGTTCTTCTGTCTTGTTAGGTACCTTAGTAGAATAGTGTGATAGGAGAGATAAAGAGGCAATTTTCACTTTAATTTTAACATACTTTATTTCTCTCGGTCCATAATCTTGTCTCATCAAAAATTTTCGGACAATAATTATTGTTTCTTTTCCACCGGTCGGAAAACTAACAGCGCCCTTTTTTAAGGCTGGCTTCTTCCTGTCCTGGGCTCCCCTAATCCATCCAGCTATGAGAGGCTACTTAGCTGTACGTCTGGGGAAGACGGCCCCGGTAGATTGCCAGGATTGCCTCACTATGTATTGAGGGGCTGAATCCGCAATGCCCTTCAGGCCGATGGCCACTGTCTCAGCGCAGTGTTATATTTTTCTTGGACGTGTTTAGAGACGTTGTGTCACTCATGTGTCATGCTCTTATCAGTATAAGGCTGTGTTTACCTTCATATCGTCAAGGGTGACCAACACTTGGTCAGTGGCTGCATTAAGCAACACGATAACACCTCTTCATAACATAATCGTTTTAACGCTTGGGAAGATTGTGGACATTGTGGTTATACTTGAGCTCGCTGCACCACCAGTCAAACATTGGCCGCCCGGAGCTGCTTGGATTCACAAAGATACTCTATGTTAAGTTTGCTCCTCGAATGGTGTTTAAGAGAACGTATCTAATTTACGAATAGAGACGCAGCCCAGTAATGATGGCATTTTCTGATTGCAATATTATCAGAGTTTCATTTTAAATCATCGCTGTAGATAATGATCAATAAATAACCCGAGTCGGGGGTGATGTATAGCGTGATATAAGTTCTACCTGTCACCTTGGCCCTTGTGTGTCAACCATGGCCGTGATTAATGTATCTATTTAGAGGACACGTGTGTGTTGGGGGGCCTGGGCAACTTACCACTATATGTACAGTAGCTTAAACAACTATCTGTGCAAACTGTGTGGGAAACAATATGAGACCATGGACGATAAACTTTAGTATATGAGGGCTGTTACTAGTCACATGTAAGATTTCGGAGCATATCGACCCCCACCACCTGCACAGATAGTTGCTTTAGCTACTGTACTACCCTTTGGTGCCAGATATACCCGCCTGAAGCTTTTCCCTGACCTACCATTACCCTACGTGCCCTATGTCCCTACACGCCCTAGCCCTTCTAGACCCTCATCAGTTCCACACTTATTCTCCCACCTACTTACCTCCCTAACCCCCCCATATACCCCCACTAATCCCCCATCAACTCTACCCCCCCACCACAATCAACTTTTTTCCCTTCCCCAATCTACATTTTTCCCCTCCCACCGGCGCTCTTCAATCACTCCTCTGCCTACTGACGTTAAGTTAGTTCACCGTCAGGTACCTCCGGGCCCTGGGGAGTGAGAGGTAGGCCGAGCTAAAGTTGGCTTGGGGAGGAGGGAGGTGAAGGGGTGAAGTACCGAGGCCTTACTGGTGGTGATGGTGATAGGTGGGTGATGACGTCAGACGGTGTAAGCGTGAGTCAGGGTAACCCGTCGTGTATAATGGCCCAGCGCGTCACCACCACCGTCGTCACCACCACCACCGTCGTCACCACCACCACCACCGTCGTCACCACCACCACTAGTGACGGAGATAGATACTACTCGATGACAGTGAAAGACTTAGAGTATCTGTCAATATTACTCATGAAATTACTATACAACTTTTGAGTATTGGTTTAGCTGAAGTAATTACGACTTGAGGGGTGACTATGGCCTTTCTTGAATGTGTCCGAAGCCATTGACATTACGTGAGAGTATAGTTAGTAGGGAAACATACCTTACTTTAGACATAACGAATCCACATCCAAGAAGCCTGCTCGTGGTTGTTAACTAAGAGAGAATGCGGTAGACACACACAGATGAAATGTTACGTGGCGCTGAGAGGCATTCTGTGTGTCTGTGAAGGTGTGTAGAGCAAGTAGTGAACGCTTCACCTTGGACTTTGATGTCTCGGGTGATTAAAAATTCTTACAACTCAGTAGTGAAGCTTCTGAATTGCACCTTGCCAATTTGAACATTCAGTAATGTTACTAAAATGTTCTCGTGGGTGTTAAATATTTTTAGTTACTCTGAATATTCAATCTTTAATTTAGATATTTTTCAACATATTTCACATTATCTAGTTGCTGTAGTGTGTGTAGTTATAAGCCAGTGTCGTTATCCGTGTAATCACCACCGAGAAGACATAAACCCTAGTTAATGGAAGACTATGAGGTGTTCCTGTAGGCTTATGATCACCATACACTCAGGACCTGCTCGTACGGTAAGTCTTCCTCAAATTGGTGATGTGAGAATTCAGCTACGACTCAAATATTGCGAAAGATAACTCGTGTAAGTAACTCATACGATCCTCGAAAAATTTCACGAATATCGTATTGAGATTCCTGCGTGACAACAAACGTCTTCCTTACCCCAGCTAGAGGCAGAAATCTAACGTATGTGGGTAAGAATCTGACACCAACAAGATGGCTGATCCTTAGTCGATTCTACCCTCGTACTCTGAGCTGTTTACAATGAACAGGCGAAACATTATCAACATTTTCTTCTTATTGCTGTGGTAAACGTGTTATATTTTACACCAGCCTCTTGACTTTGTTACTAGATGATACAATGAAAGTAAAATTATCCATTTCTTTGTGTTGAGTCATCTAGCTCTTTCTGTGTCGAGTCATCTAGCTCTTTGTGTCGAGTCTTGAAACTTTTAAAACCTCCTTCAACATTTCCTCGCACCAGACTGCTTTAAAACATTACCCAATGATGCGGAAAATTGGCCAGCATTCTAGACCATTACAAGAACGTGACAGGTGATGCCTCTTGACTCATTCATCAGGGCGTAACGAGACCACCAGGTGAATAAGACCCGACAATGTGGAGATAATCACAGAGTCCATGCATCAGAGACCGGCTGGTACACCTCTGGGGGGATTGTGGCTGTGTAAGATGAGAGTGAGGAGTGGGAGGAAGGGAAGAAAGAGGTGAGGTAGGGGGAAGGAGTGGAGAGAGTGGGAGGAGGAAGGTGAAGGACGGATAGGGAGAGAAGAGGGAGGAAGGGAGGTAAGACGAGACACAAAAGGAGAGATAGAGAAGGTAGTGAAGTAGAGGGGAGCCAGGTAACACGTTGCTGGCACTCATTGGTGCTGTTGCGGGTAATGGCCTCGTTAAACTCTCTCTGGTTTATTATGTAACGAGCGAGAGCCCAACTGGGTGTATCAATAACTATCAGGTAACAGGCGAGAAACACTAGAGACAGAATCACAACTGTTAACGAGATAGAGGGAACTTGATGCTGTTGACGAGAGTTAAGTTAAAGGCGTGGATGTATTAAGTGTAATCTGGTTAAATGGAGCCGTAGATTTAACCCAGAATTGGTGTGAGGCGTGGAAGGCAGGACAGCCGGCGACAGATGCGAGTGAGGCAAGTTGCATCACAAGAGAGAGAGAGAGAGAGAGAGAGAGAGAGAGAGAGAGAGAGAGAGAGAGAGAGATAATAAGACGGATAGCTTTTTTACATTCATTAATTCTAGCTTTTAGTTGTGCCAGTAGCTCAACTCGTCACTTTTGCTCACTTTCTTACTGGTGGAAAATAATTGAAAAGTCGCCGACGGAGAAAAGTAGATTAATACTTTTTTCCTGCTTGTTGAACTAAATTATATATTCTCTAAATTATTTCATATCAGATTATTTCCTTGAGTATTAAGTGGGTTATATATACCCTAGTAATGAGCCACGTAACGCAGATAAAGGTATTAATTTGTTCCTTTGTCAACGCTTGGCAACTACTTGAAAAGTTTACCCGAATTGTTTACTACAAGAAACGTCAAGTATAAATAAACTGTTGTGTGTTTTGGAACCATAAACTCTTCGCCTCATTTAGTGTGAAGTGAATGTGGCAGAAAATTCATTGTTTGTCACAGTTGAGCAAAGAAGACTCTCAGAAGCATCACTTGTTTGGAGGAATAATTGTCAGTAATTCTTGGTTTAATCAGTACAGTAACAGATCAAGTTAGGAGTCTGTTCAGTATCGTTCGGATGTCTGTTGGAGAGTGTTGGTATATCCACGCCGTCACGACTATGAGACACACTTACCACATATATGAACGAGGCAGTTTTAAAATGTACCTTGAATATTGTAAAACTGCTTAAGTAAACTACCTCGAGGCACTCAGCTCTGTTACACTTACCGGAACTAAAAGTGCCTCACACCATGTTCCTCTGGCCTACCTGACCCAGCTTACTTGATCGATCATAGCTCAGAAGCATAACCCACCAGACCCACCCAGTCCACCCGTCATAAAGTCATCGTGGCCCACCCAGCCGACGGCTGCTCGCCATGCCAGCAGGCTTGGCACGACGCCGCTACCAGTGCAAAGTAAATAAAAAAAAACACAATCTTGACAGGTGGGGGGAAGGGGGAGGATGTGGGAGGGGGTGGAAGGGGTGGGTAGGGAGGTGGGGTAAGTAGTGGTGTGGGTGAGGATATGGGTTGAGTTAGGGTGGGTTAGGATGGGTTAAGTTCGATTAGGTTAGGTTAGGTTATACAAGGCCCTAATCTATCCATGTATTTATTGGTCAAACGAATACATGTACCTCAAACATACACACTAAGACAGACACACACATAGGCACACTACACACACACACACACACACACACACCACACACACACCACACACACACCACACACACACACACACACACACACACACACACACACACACACACACACACACACACACACACACACACACGGTAAATATAGATTGTTATTTGTATACTAAAAAAAGCGAGCTGGAGGGAGTGCCAAGGGGGTATATGGTGGTTTTTGTCCCTGACGCTAAACACAATTATTATTTACTTGTTATTTATTTATCTCTTCCTCTCGTTCATCATCTCTCTCTCTCTCTCTCTCTCTCTCTCTCTCTCTCTCTCTCTCTCTCTCAACACCACAGACAGCTTCATAAATCACACACACACACAAATACATACATACATACATACATACATATCCCCACCTACTCCAAAACATCAATGTCGCATATTTCTGTGGCACTTTAGTGGAGATGGGTAAAAATAACCCCAGTGACCTGACTGCTTAAGGGCCAGGTTCCTTTGCCCCGGCCAGTCAAAAGGCCACCTTGACTTAAATGTACCTTTCATAGCCTCGATTTATTCAGTGTTTTGATTTTTATTGGTGTGTGTGTGTGTGTGTGTGTGTCCGACTACCACAGTAACATAGCTACACAGTGCTATACCTAACCACTTACCCTCAAAAAAATATTACCAGTCTAATTACTCTGTGTACATCTTATCGTTTCCCGTTTTCTTCATTTTTTTCCGATTCGTCATCACAATTTTTAACTACGAACGCATATTTATTCAATTATATATATTTATTTATTTATTTATTTATTTATTTATTTATTTTATTTAATAGTATTTTTATGATTCATCTATTTTTTTATTATTTACATTCTTGAGTTGATTATTACATGAATTTAATGGTTAATAAATGCAATGCGTTTTCCCAGTCGTCGGTCCTCTGGTGTCGCTAAATCCTCTACAAACACCCCAAAGTTGCCGACCCTTTTTAATAATATGAAACAAGCTTAATGAATGTATCTCAACGTGTAATTCGTATTCTGATTTTGCATTTTGTATTTTTATTTTGTATTTCGTATTCTTATTTTGTTTCTCGTATCGTTTGTTTTTCGTATTTTGATTTTGTATTTCGTATTCTAATCTTTTATTTCACTACCCATTAGAATCAGTCATATCACCAGCAGTCCTATACATTGTGTCGGTAGTTTATTTCTTCTTCACGATTCTTCCGCCGCTAGATGGCAAGCCTCCAGGAGTGACGTTGAATTCCCAGTCCAGTTGTAATTTATCTGTAGTCTCTCCCTCCACTGCGGTCAGGAACTTCACGCCACGAGTTCCGTATTAGTGGTACCTGATTCGCTGGCTGTCATTTGTTACACCTTCCCCCGTCACAGTTTTTTTAGTTATATATCTAAAGGCCTCCCATAGTTCTGACGTGTGTGTGTGTACCGTGAGGGCCAGGACACTCACCTCCTCACCTGCTGCTGCCACTCACACACAGCCCAGCCCTCACCTCACTGCCTGCCACCCACCTATACGCCTCCTAGTCAGTGTTCCTCTCAGGATGATGATTCCTGATAGATTCTTACACGCCCTGACACCTACAAATTTAAACTTATCCAATTAAAGTTGTCTCCAGAAACTAATTATTTTTGTTCTGAAACTTGGCCACTTGGGAAGGATTTCTCTCATCCTGGAGTTAAATATTACATTCTCTGCTGCTTTAGTTATTTTACCTACAGTAGTGACGCTAGGTGACGAAGGACAGGTAGTGGCGAGCGACGGGGGCGTGGTGGTGGTTGTAAGGCGTGGCTGTTTCTGTTTATCGCGGTCACACTGTCTTATACCGGGATTTGGCCTGAAGTAAGTTATATAAGGCGTGACAGGGTGAGTTAGCTTCATACAAACTTGAAAGGAAAATTTATCTATGATTTCAAGTTTATTTACTTTTTCTACATTGTGATAACTTTGCTAGTGGTGATAGATTTGATCCAGTTATTTGAATTACGTTAAGATGCTTGAACAATGCTCCGTCAGTATTGCATAGTGTTATGTGAGCTAATATCTTGCTGGGTTACTGGAGAAGGCACGCCATTCGTCAGCACCAACAAGACTTTGAGACTAACGTTGAGTGTTGTGTTAGGTAACGAGGTATAAGTACCGAGAGAACCAGCATCTAGACTCTGCTTACACAAGAACTACGACACCACGTCAGCTTCTCGTTCCTACGTGACTGGCAAGGCTACACGTCTCTCCCTCACAGTCGAAGACAAATCAACCATGTAAATAATGGTGGTTGTCGTAGACCACTTGTTCACTTGTCAACAACAGTAAGGAGTGTTGGTCGTGCTGGAGGCATTAATACTCATGTTTATCAGACGATACTCTCTTGAAACTTAATGGTACAATATATAGAAGTTTTTGTTGACAATAAGCAATATATTTTTTGTTATTTGTGTCTATTTTTATGACTCACTGTTTTTACATTTATATATTCTCGTTATTGTGACGTGATGGATGTTCACTACTTTACTTACTGATATATCATATGTTGAGTTATTATGACGTGATATATGTAACTCTCGCGGACATGACAGCGATCAAGGAAACATTACTTTCAGTATTATAGATAATCTCTTTTAAAGTGATTTATTTCTCCGTCAGAAAAAGAAAGTGACGCGTGTAGCTTGTCGCTCATAAGTGACAAAAATGAGTGTCAAAATCCATCATGTTTACGATGTGTGAAGGATGAGGTATGTCTGGCAGCGGCTAAAGTGGCGATGCCTTAGTCCACACATCAACATCTCTTACAGTAGTGAGAAGAGCAGTCAGTCATGTCCTCCTACAGGTAATGCTCCCGTAGAGGCTGTACAGGTATGGTGACTGTTGAGGTATTTTATTATGTCTTTGTCCTTGACCTTCATTGGTAACCTAGTCCTTTGACCTCATCACAAATCACATAGTTGTTGCTAAACATATGAATCACCTGCCAAGTTTGAACATAATCAGTCACCTGGTTTTGGCATAATTATCGAAGGGCAGGTGACTCATTCTAAGCTGGACGTAAGACTTTGAATTTTTACTTACTGCCTCTTAAGTTTAAACAGTACTTGACCACCGCTCGACCCAATACAAAATAAAAAAACAAATACTAATAAGCCTGTTTTCGGAATATTTTTCACAGACACACGTACACACACATACACATGACAGTTAAAACAGGAAATCGATAACCAGTTCTCTTTCCGGGAGAGGATTAATGATTCCAGCAGCGGTTATCCACACGAGTTGGTGTGTTGAGTCAGCCTTAACACTGAAAAAGGGCGTGTTACTGTTACCTGCTGGCGGAGGGGGTGTGGATGGGCACGGTTTCCTGGGCCTTGGATTCATTCTGCACGGGCAGGAGGCCAGGAGGGAGGGGCACCTCCTCCTCCAAGTCGGAGTCGTCGGAGCTCTCTTCCCGGCAACACAAACACCGGCAACACGTGGACATGGTGAGGGAGGTGTGGCCGCTGCCGGAGTCTGGCGACCCGCGGGTGCTGGGCGGAGGGGAGACGATCGCCTCACTTAAGCTGTTAAGTGATCACAGTTGAGGCTGGCGCACTGGAAGACCTCAGGGTATTGTTGCTAGTTTATATGTACAGTGGAGGAGCTGCGGCTAGTTTTGGTAGTTTATATACAAATAGTAAATATGTGTTACAGATAATGTTAATCAACAGCACAATACCACTATTATTACAGTGTGAGCTGAGACTCCTGGGTCATTGAGGATGATGGGGAAGGGGGTCTGGGAGACGATTTTAGGCCTTAATGACAACACTTCTGCTTTTCAGCTTTGGGAATGCCGGAAAATGGTTCGAGGTGTGAATGGTTGACACTAACACTGGTTGGCAGGTTGTATGGGATGACTGCTCAGATAAGATCTTTTCTCGGGTAATTTCACCTTCCCAAGTATGAGTTCAAAGCTTGGTTTGCTGTGCATATAAATTCTTGACACATCACTTTTTTTTTATTCCCAAAAATATATTAAACGAGCACGTAATGAGTCACTTCGGGGTAGAGGCAGCAGGTGTGGAGGTGGGGTCACTTCAGGTGTAGAGGGCCAACATAAGCAGCAGGTGTGGAAGCGGTAGCACTCCGGAAGTAGAGAGCCAAGAGGCAGCAGGTACCGGAGTGAGGTGCCCGTGTGGTGAGGAGCCGCTACTTGCACACCCACGTCGTCCTGAAGGGAGACACCAAACATTACATTCAGTATCATGCTGAGATAAACAATATGTCTATAATGATGAAGAGTATCCATTGCCAATACTTATAATTATGTAAATGTATTAAACCGACCATGAAAAAGCTACAGTCCACTGAAGATAATTAGAGTATGTGGCTTTGCTGTTAATGCTCACCAATGCAGAAGTGTGTGTGTGTGTGTGTGTGTGTGTGTGTGTGTGGGTGTGTGTGTGTGTGTGTGTGTGTGTGTGTGTGTGTGTGTGTGTGTGTGTGTGTGTGTGTGTGTGTGTGTGTGTGTGTGTGTGTGTGTGTGTGTGTGTGTGTGTGTGTGTGTGGGTGTGTTTTGCATAGTACCTTCTGTGAAGATCTTTAGTTAAGGTCACCAACATTTACAACTTCGGGCTATTGGTAGGACACAAGGCAGTATTTTTAGCAACATTTAGGCACCTCAGTATATTCATTACCTGACTTGACTGCTGGATGTTTTCTCCACTGTACACTTCACCGCGGACATAGATCAAGTCTTTGTCACCTTTGTTTTCAGGTTTAATGTATTGGTGCTTAATATTCTCTGTCGTAAGGAATGTGTTATCATCACTGTCCCTACTTATGTAACACCCACGGCCATCACCCCTCTCTATCCCAACCTCTCCACCCCGTGTCCTCCTAGGCCATCACCCCTTCTTCATCCTAACCTCTCCACCCCGTGTCCTCCTAGACCATCACCCCTTCTTCATCCTAACCTCTCACCCCGTGTCCTCCTAGACCATCACCCTCACTCCATCCCAACCTCTCACCCCGTGTCCTCCTAGACCATCACCCCTCTCCATCCCAACCTCTCCACCCCGTGTCCTCCTAGACCATCACCCCCTCTCCATCCCAACCTCTCCACCCCGTGTCCTCATAGACCATCACCCTCCTCCATCCCAACCTCTCCACCCCGTGTCCTCCTAGACCATCACCCCTCTCATCCCAACCTCTCCACCCCGTGTCCTCCTAGACCATCACCCCCTCTCCATCCCAGCCTCCACCCCCGTGTCCTCCTAGACCATCACCCCTCTCATCCCAACCTCTCCACCCCGTGTCCTCCTAGACCATCACCCCCTCTCCATCCCAACCTCTCCACCCCGTGTCCTCCTAGACCATCACCCCCTCTCCATCCCAACCTCTCCACCCCGTGTCCTCCTAGGCCCAGTAAGGTTCTTGTTCATCACCTACACTCCTCCCAGCGAACAGAGCTAATACTTGCAGGTGTTGGGTAAGGCCTTTATCTAGTTATATACCGCCCGCTAGCAAGTGCTTCATGACACACGGCTAAAGATCCCTGATGGGTGATGGAGTTATGGTTGTCTGTATTTCTCCCCTCCCTCCTTCCCCTCCCCCTCCCCCACCATCTTTCCTTCGTTCTTTCTCTGTCTTTCTCCCCTCCCCTCACTGTCTCTCTCTCTCCTCCGTCCTTTCCCTGTCTTTCTCTCGTTTCTCGTTTCATTTCCTCAGACGTAGCAAAAACTCAACTGTCAACTACCCGTGAGTCTTTACTTCAGGGTTATATAACTAAGAACAAGAGCCAGGGCTTCATCATACCTGTCACGCAAGCCTCCCTCACCCCATCTAACACAAGCCCCCCTCCACCCCCTCACCCCCCTGACAATCGTTGACGTACCAAGTAATCACACTCGCCTCATGACTTCTTATTATAGCATCTATCTCCCCGTGCATGACAGGGAGACATCTCTGTTAGTGCTATCTCTCCGCTGCGTCAGAGACCGAGTGTGTAAGTCTCTCATTAATTGAAGAGATTAGGGTTTGTTTACGTGTTAGTCTGGGTTTTGTAGACGTTTTTAGTTAATATTTTGATTGTTGTTGTTTTTTTTTACTGTAGGTATGTAGATGGGAATAGTTTGTTTAGGGGTTCGTAGATTATGTTTAGCTGATACCATGACTTGTGTTTTTTGTGTGTGGTTAATGGTTAGTCGATGTGTGTGATTATTTCTGTGGCGGCTGAGGAAACTGATGTCCATATTGAGGTCACAGCGAAGTGGTGGTTCTCACTACATGATACTACAGAACCTGCCGTCCATCCAGTGAACCATAGCTGAACCTGCTAGAGCCAGTGGGTGGTTCTTCATAAAGCATGAACCATAAACAGTGAACCGGAGAGCCCTTATGTTCCCCTTCCATCAACTACAGGTTCTTATAGCATGAGCCAGAGAACCTAAGAACCTCTCTTATGTCGAGTCACATGGAGGCGGTGGCTCTGAGGAGGGGAGGTGGATACATGAGGTGTAAACAAGACCAAACAGCTGATGTCATGAGACCAGCTGATGGCGTGTGTGGCAGAGATGATGATAAGTTATCCCCACTCCTCCTCCCTCTATCTCTCCTGTCTCTTACCTCCCTTAGTTATCGCTTTTGGTGTTTGTTTTTTACTGATTTCTTCTATTTCCTCTCTTGTTTTGTTATCTCAATTTTCTCCCTTTCTTTCATTTATTTTTCCTACTCTTTATAGTATTTTTTTTTGCACTTTCTCACTTTCTCCTTTTATCCTCTTACCTCTCTCTCTCTCTCTCTCTCTCTCTCTCTCTCTCTCTCTCTCTCTCTCTCTCTCTCTCTCTCTCTTCTATATATCCTCTTTAACCTCGCTTACATGACCCCATAAATCACACCTCACCTCATCGCCTCCTGTCACTTCCATTTATGGCTTTATCTATTGCTCAACTCTCCCTCCTTTATTACTCTCTATCCCTCCATCCTCCATCCTCCCTCCCACACCATCCCTCCCCCTCCATCATTCTCCTTCACACACTATCCCTCCATTAGCTAATTGGTCTTTATCTCCCGCCCATAGAGACACTAGAGAAGCGAAGACGTGTGTGTGTGTGTGTGTGTGTGTGTGGCAGGTAAAGGCCGTCTCATTAGAGTAGATTTTTACCTGTATAACTAATAATCAAGTGTAGTTAAACTGTGTACGCAAGGCACCTTTGTCATGTACGTACTTGCGTTTGCGCGTATGTGTGCACTCGTGTCTGGAGGGAGGGAGTGGCAGGGGGTCTCCACGCTAGAGTAAGACCAGCTGTCACTCGCTATTGTTGACGGCCTGGTTTTGCTTCTCTCACCTGATTCAGTCACTGCCGGGCTGCCTACACGCACGCCGCCTCTCCCTCAGTGTTTCATCTTAAATAATATAACAAACACCAACACTATTTACTAGACACTTTACGGTATATTGATATTTATTCTTTGTTTTCTTTTGTTGTCATAGAGAAATATGCTTAGGCGTGAGGTTTGATGATGTTCCTAGCAACTGGGTGTGTTGACATAGTAACTGGGTTTGTTGACATAGTAACTGGGTGTGTTGACATAGTAACTGGGTGTGTTGACATAGTAACTGGGTGTGTTGACATAGTAACTGGAATTGTTGACATAGTAACTGGGTGTGTTGACATAGTAACTGGGTGTGTTGACATAGTAACTGGGTGTGTTGACATAGTAACTGGGTGTGTTGACATAGTAACTGGGTGTGTTGACATAGTAACTGGGTGTGTTGACATAGTAACTGGGTGTGTTGACATAGTAACTGGGTGTGTTGTGTTGACATAGTAACTGGGTGTGTTGACAGTAGTAAACTGGGTGTGTTGACATAGTAACTGGGTGTGTTGACATAGTAACTGGGTGTGTTGACATAGTAACTGGGTGTGTTGACATAGTAACTGGGTGTGTTGACATAGTAACTGGGTGTGTTGACATAGTAACTGGGTGTGTTGACATAGTAACTGGGTGTGTTGACATAGTAACTGGGTGTGTTGACATAGTAACTGGGTGTGTTGACATAGTAACCCTTATCACCCCCCTGTCACCCTTTTCACCAAGTACTGATGTAAACAAAACAGACCCACATTGTTTACCTTTTCATCTGTCTTTCTATCTAGCCATTGTTATCCACCTGGCTGTTCTCCCCCCCCACCCACCATCCTCACTACACCTGTGGGTTAGTCTTTAGCAACAAATGAATTTAATTGTCCCACCTTCACAGTCACCCTGCCTTCACAGTCACCCCACCTTCATAGTCACCCCACCTTCATAGTCACCCTGCCTTCATAGTCACCCCACCTTCACAGTCACCCCACCTTCACAGTCCGCCCCACCTTCACAGTCCTTCAGTCACCCCCACCTTCACAGTCACCCCACCTTCACAGTCACCCCACCTTCACAGTCACCCCACCTTCACAGTCACCCCACCTTCACAGTCTCACAGTCTCACATTCATCACCCTGATTTAGTTACTTACATCTATCACTGTTTACGTCTTTCTCCCCACATAAAACATCTGCCGTACAGTTTCCTTTGTAGTCTTCCGCACTTCCGTACTCTCCTGCCCGCCTTTCAGATCACATCTCTTACCTTTAGTGTCCGTGTTAACTTGTGGTTTTTGCTTTTTAATGGATTGTGGAATTATCTTTGTAGTTTTACATACTGTACTGTCGCTCTAACGCCCGCCATGCTGATCACACGTCACGTCTACAATGTGCTTGTTACCACCACCCTTCCTCTCTATCTGCCTGGGTTGCCTCACCTGTCACGTCCTAGCGAGCGGCTGGCGGCGCCCTAACCTTCTCAGATTCTACATCTTGGCTTTTATGAGAACAAGTATATTTTAACGCTGTCGACTGTGTTATTCCATCTGCCACAGGTGTCATGTTTATGTAAAATTTCATCAAGAAGTACTTTTGTCGTATAAATTTGTTTTGTATGTATCTAACGTTACTTGTCGAGGTTTAACAGTTACGGCGGAGGCTGGCGAGAACTGGGAGCGTGTACCGTACTGTACCTGGCTCAGGCTGCATATATTTACCCTGTGTGAACCTAAGAAATAAACGTGAAGTGAGCACAAGTGAAGACCTCAGAAGGTACCTACCTTGGTGGTGGTGATTGAGGTTGTTGAAGTTGTGGTGGTTGTGATTGTTGATGTTGTGGTAGTTGATAGTGTAGTGGAGGTGGTAGTTGATGGGGTGGTAGTGCAGAAACAGGTACACGTAAAAACTGTGCTGTCAGGGAGACAGCTGAGACAACCCCAGCACTCGTACACCGGAGAGACAGGATTGTTGTGGAGGGGCGTGACACCCTCCTAGTGCGGCAACACTCGCCCCGTGTGTCTCGTACACCTGGCTGGCTCTCCCGTGTGTTGCGTCCGCCACTCAAAGCTTGTCACGGGGTAACTAGCCACGTGTTCAGTTCTTTACTCTTCCACGTGCTAGAACTCAGAAATGGTCGATTTTTAGCTGTAAGACTTTTTCACTGCCGCACGCAATAATGTTTTGTTCCGTCCAGCACTCACTGATGGATACTTCATACTTTAAATAAGATCTGCGACACCAATTTCACTTCAGGCGGTAATATCACTGAATTTAATTTCCTTTACTTAGTTCAGGTAAATCACCAACACCTTCACTGCGTTAACGCGTTCATTTGTTGTTGTATGACAGTCACTTACATCTGGCGCGGCTAGGGTCGACAGCTGTGTGACGGGGCGCACCTTCTGAGAAGCAGTGCCTTCGTGTTATATATACAAAAATAAAGGAATCGCACCGGAGCACCAAGACGCTGGTATCCACGTGTGGCCCTGAGAGCTGCTCCCTCACACCCACGGCTCAGGGGCGGCGGGCGTATCAAGAGTGCAGGATGTGAGGCAGTGAGGGTGTAGCTAGGGATAGTACAGGTAGTGAAGCTGTCAGGAGGAGTGCAGAGGTGAGGGTGTGGCTAATGAGGGTGTAGAAGGGGTAAGTGTGTATACAGATCAAGGGTGTAAGTATTAGTGGTGCTGCAGGAGGTATAGGGAGGATGGAGGTGGTGAGGGTGAGGGAGGCGTGGTCGGTCCTCAGCGTGTGTGGTGGTGGTGGCGGCGGCGTGGGCTGCGACGGCCCGGGCAGGGGAAGGGTTGGTCGGGCACTGCCAGCCCTGCCCTGCCCTGCCCTATACCTTTCCATGCCAGGCCTCACCACCACTCACCCTTGGCACCACGTTTCTATATCTCAACACATTTTTGGATTCGTAAGTATTGCCTATTTTGTATTCCATGGTGAATTTCTGACTGTACATACCTAGTAATATATAAATAGATTAATGAGTAATTAGTTATGAGGTGTTTGATGCTGGCGCCAACCCGGCCACCACCAGCTGCCCGGCATGTTCACGGTACACGGTTCACACACCCACGGTACACGGTTCACACACCCACGGTACACGGTTCACACACCCACGGTACACGGATCACACACCCACGGTACACGGTTACACACACCCACACACACACGGTACACGGTTCACACACCCACGGTACACGGTTCACCCACGGTACACGGTTCACACACCCACGGTACACGGTTCACACACCCACGGTACACGGTTCACACACCCACGGTACACGGTTCACACACCCACGGTACACGGTTCACACACCCACGGTTCACGCCTCTTGTTAGACCCGGTAGACACACGACCCCAGAACCGTGGAAGAGTAACAAGAAATAGCCTTAGATACTGTTTTTGTTAACCCGTCATTATAGCTTCATTATCAAGTACATAAAACAAGAACAGTTATTAAATGTGCGATAACCCCGTTCATTAATGTTCACCAGTCATGTAGCTGTTCATTCAGGCCTATATAATGAACAATATTTAGTCGGGTGAACAATAACGACGTTCATCATTCTGTTGTTTTTTTTATCATTTCTCTCATTTCTAAGTTTTCTTTTATAGTTATCTTATTTATTTATTATGGAAGAACTTATTTATTTATTTAAAAGAGTTACTTGTTTACAAATCTTTATATTTATTTTTTTCACATCTTTATTTCCCTACATATCATAAATCTTATTTATTACATATTTACTTACTAATACAAAAGACTAATACATATTTACTTAAACTGTATATTGATTGATTTACACGAAAAAGTTACAAATAAATATTGTCTTCGTTGCTCATCCTCGAAATTTTATTATGCTGTATCAATTATTCTGAGCACTTGGTATAGCACGAAGCCGCCTGTCATACGGGAGATGTCAGCGTTGTGGTGTTGTGGTTTGTTTTGTGGTGTTTTGTGGTGTTACTGTCAGTGTGAGTGTGGTGTTGTGTTGAGGTGTTGTGTTGTGACTGTCAATGTAAGAGTCATTGTGATTGGTCTTCTCTCTGATGAATGTCAATGTAAAAGTCATGGTGATTGGTCCTCTCTCTGATGAATGTCAATGTAAAAGTCATGGTGATTGGTCGTCTCTCTGGTGACTGTCAATGTAAAAGTCATGGTGATTGGTCGTCTCTCTGATGAATGTCAATGTAAAAGTCATGGTGATTGGTCGTCTCTCTGATGAATGTCAATGTAAAAGTCATGGTGATTGGTCGTCTCTCTGCCTCATCCATCACGGGCAGCGTCTTGTCATCTTGTCTATTCTTCGATTCAGGTTATTTAAGACAGCAAATTGTAGACAAAACTAACGATTAGTGAGTTAATGTTGTCACTGAGAGAGAGAGATGATGATGATGATGTCTTTTTTATATTGGTAATTATGCCTTATGGTGAGTAGGATGAGGCAGCGAGAGAGGACTATTTGTGTCTGTCTTTGTCTGTCTTTCTGTCTGGCTATATTTGTCTGTCTGTCTGTCTGTAGTAAATCACTGTGGTCCTCAATGGAATGTGTGACTGAGGCCGCCTCACATCTGGCCTCCATCAATACAGATGAGATGTCTCATTACATCCCTCCCCGGAAACTGTAAACCCATCCCTGAGACACGCCCTCACTCACCTCTGTTAGGATGAGGGGGGAGAGGCCAAGAAGTAAGAAAAAGGGAGGCACGGAGAGGAGGTATTGAATGAGAAGGGAGGTAGGGAGGGAAGGAGGTAAAAAAACAAAAAGAAAACATAAGAAAATAAGGAGTCTGCAATAAGCCGGTTGACCTGTTCATGGCAGCTCCTGTCGAGAGTTACAACCACTCTATCGTCCATTAATCTATCCAGCCTCCTTTTAAAACTTTCTAGCGTCCCAGCACTTACTACAAAGTTGCTAAGCTTGTTCCACTCGTCCACCACCCTATTTGTGAACCAGTTCCTTCCTATCTCCCTCCTAAACATAAACTTATCCAACTTAAATCCGTTGCTACGAGTCCTATCCTATCTATCATATCTCCCCGCACTCTTCGTCTTTCTAGGGAATGCAAGTTTAGTTTCTGTAATCTATCTTGATATGGAAGGTAGTTAACGAGAAGAGAGGCAGGGAGGGTAATGAACAAGGAGGAAACAGGGAGAGAAGGAGCAGATGTAAAAGGTAGTGGGAAAGAAGGAAAGGAAGTAAAAAACGAAAAATGGGGCAAGGAGGAAAGGTAATAAGAGAGAAGGGAGACAAAGAGGGGGAAGAAGAGGAGAGAATGGCCGTGTGGTCCCGTCATCTACAGTAAACAGAAGGGATCACTGTGATAATTCGGTCAGACTCAACACCATAGTTTAGACAGATATTTTTACCCCACCAACTGTACCGTCTGTCCAGCATCTGTGAACTAATACTACCAGACACCTGCCAAGCCACAATACCCAACAGTCCTTTTTTCTTGGTTTAATACAGCCTGACCTGACCTGACTGATGACTTTTTCGTGGATGAGTCAGGGTCACTTCTTGTTTATCTTTGCTTCCTGATGTTTATTATTTCTACGTCTTTCTTGGTCAGTCTTGTTTTATCCACCTTTTGAGTATTGAGTTCGTTCACTGTAACTCTTGTAATATAATGTAATAACTAAATAATTGCTGTTAGTGATATATGACCTTCGCCTAAATTTGCAAGTTGAACACACACACACACACACACACACACACACACACACACACACACACACAAACACACACACACACACACACACATATCTAGGTGGGAGGGGTTAGAGCTATTGAGATGACTATATAGATCTGTCCGGAAAGGCACTTGGTTTTCTTATGAGTGTGACGGTCGCGTGGTAGTGTGACGGTCGCGTGGTAGTGTGACGGTCATGTGGTAGTGTGACGGTCGCGTGGTAGTGTGACGGTCATGTGGTAGTGTGACGGTCGTGTGGTAGTGTGACGGTCGTGTGGTGGTGGTAGTGGTGGCGACGGACCTATGAATATGACTTCTTTTTCCAAGTACAACACAACCCTGTCCATGTCCTTTTTGTACGTGGCAGTGAGTTCCATATCAAGTGCAAACAAAAAGTGCCACGTACACCGCTAAATGTACGTGGTGCCCAATGACTTCCGTGTGAGACGAGGCACTCCCAGGAAGTGTCACGGACGCAGCTGCCACGGATATAATGTACGTGATTTGGAGGATTTATTAAGGCCGGTTAATTAGTGGAGGGAAGGTATTAGCGGTGCAGGTATGTCGTCTCGCATACCCTAGTGCCCCACCCCGTGCCAACCCCCCCACCTCCCCCTATTGCCCACTCTCTTCCCTCTCTTTCCCCTGTCATCCTCTCTTCCTGTCACTATCTCCCCCTGCCACCCTCTTCCCCCTGCCACCCTCTTCCCCCTGCCACCCTCTTCCCCCTGACACCCTCTTCCCCCTGACACCCTCTTCCCCCTGCCACC
The DNA here is from genome assembly GCF_018991925.1 of Homarus americanus. Classification (NCBI taxonomy): domain Eukaryota; kingdom Metazoa; phylum Arthropoda; class Malacostraca; order Decapoda; family Nephropidae; genus Homarus; species Homarus americanus. The sequence continues at coordinate 1,800,297 of NW_024736148.1, forward strand.
CTCTCCTCCTCTCCCATACCCTTAGATATTTATGGGGAAATATTCACCCAATAGTGTTCGAGTATCTGGAGGCAGGTATACGTTATCACAGGTGTATCGTGGTCATCATCCCTCGCTCACTTACCTCGTGGACGGTAACTGTGTCCAGGTGTGATAATTCATCCGATGTAAGGGAAATATTAGTTTTAACACACACACACACACACACACACACACATATTTATAATTCTCACCTCAGTAACTTCTTCCTTGAGACTAATGTCCTCTTTTCCTGTAGTGTTTTCTTGCTTTTAGCCAATGTTTATCTTTTTCCCTTTTTCCCCACATTATTAACACCCCAGATATTCTTGGAGCAAGATGGTGGTGATAATTGTGGAGGTGATAGTGAGGTCGTCACTCCTCCGGCCTCACCTGCCCCTGTGTGTCACCACCAGGAAATGTCAGGAGGAGGGCCACCCTGGATGACCCCTGGTGCCAGGTGACCAACCAGGTAGAGTCAGGAGGAGGGCCACCCTGGCTGACCCCGGGTGCCAGGTGACCAACCAGGTAGAGTCATCAGGAGGACCACCCTGGCTGACCCCTGGTGCCAGGTGACCAGCCAGGTAGAGTCAGGAGGAGGGCCACCCTGGCTGACCCCGGGTGCTAGGTGACCAGCCAGGTAGAGTCAGGAGGAGGGCCACCCTGGCTGACCCCGGGTGCCAGGTAACCAGCCAGGTAGAGTCAGGAGGAGGGCCACCCTGGCTGACCCCTGGTGCCAGGTAACCAGCCAGGTAGAGTCAGGAGGAGGGCCACCCTGGCTGACCCCGGGTGCCAGGTAACCAGCCAGGTAGAGTCAGGAGGAGGGCCACCCTGGCTGACCCCGGGTGCCAGGTAACCAGCCAGGTAGAGTCAGGAGGAGGGCCACCCTGGCACTCATTCAACTACCATCCTTCATAACCCAGCCACGCTGTCTCCACCACGCGCCCGCTGCTGCTCTAATGGCTGGTGTTGGTTATATATATAGTGTACGTTATGTCTGTACAGTACGACTAATTGGCCGGCGACTAATAGTCCTTGCACCGCCTGTATGTACGTATTTATTTTATATTGTTTTTCTCAACCACGGTTTTCCTCGTCACTCTCAACCGCAGTCCCGCTGGTCACTCACAATCGCATTCACAGCCAAGGTCTCTTAAGAACGGCATGTGACGATCGAAATATTACACATCTCCCTCCCTCCCTCCCTCTACATGCAAGCTAAGGGGCGTTGGAGTACACACAGTATACTCCACCTTACCGCCCCCACCTCATTCCCCTCTCTCTCTCAGCTACACCCATAACCTCGCCCCTCACCTACTTCCCTCTGTAACCAACACCCCACACCTTGCCCCCACACCTACACTCCTTATTCCCCCCACACCTACACTTCTTCTTCCCCCTTCTTACCTGCACCCCTCACCTACCCCCCTCCCACCCCTCCCCTTCCCCTCAGTCATCGCCAGCTGTCTAAAATTATCTGTCGCGGACATCACGGCGCGGCTCGCAGTTTTTGCCCCGGTCGTGTGTGAGGGCGGTGGCCGCCACCCACCACCCAGAGGACGCGCGCCACGGACTGAGAAATGGATGGCACTGGGTGGATGGCTGGCAGGGCAAGGTTGGAGGATGGCACGGACGGAATGACTGGATGGCACGGATAGGATGAGGGAGGCAGGGCGGGGTGACTGGGTGGTGTGGCAGGGCGGGAGGCAGGTGGGGGTGGTAGGGAGTGGGGATGGTAGGGCGGGATGGCAGGGTGCGTAGGTGGTAGGGCATGGTGAGGGTGATGGGTGTGGGGTGGCAGGGGCATGTCCCTGGGGTGGAGTGGGGTGGCAGGGCATGTTCCTGGGTGGTAGAGGGGTGGGAAGAGCGGGGGTGCAGGGTATGTCTCCTGGGTGGAAGAGCGGGGTGGAAGAGGGGTGGCAGGAAGGGGGTGGCAGGTCAACAAGATAGACTGGTATGTGATGAAGTTTAATGGGCTCCCTGTGCTTGTAAATACACGCAGTGCCCGCCCCGCCCCAATCTCCACCCCTGCCCCGCCCTGCCCCATCTTTTACTCTCAATTCTCACACTACTCTACCCCATCCCGCCCCGGCTTCCTTACTCCTGCGCCCGCCCTGCCCTGCCCCTGTCTCCTTTCCCAACCTTGCCCCACCCCACCCCTACCGACCCTCCCTTACCCTCCTCTCCAGCCCACCCCTCCCAAGCCCACCCCTGGTCCACCGTTCAAGCATGTCTGAGTGCTAAATATAGAAGCACACACCTCCCGCTTATTTATCCTTACAGGTGTATGTACGTTTGTAAATGGTAACTCACACACACAGACATTTATCTTTGTTTTATGTTTTTTATTTATTTTTTCCTGTTTGTTTTCACCTGAGGCTGTTAGGTGTTTTCTGACCCCAGTACCACCTGTTAACTAGCATCTAAAGATCATCTAGTTGCTAGTACTCGTCCTAGGCTTAGCAACATTATATGCCTCTGAGGTCACACTTGTTATGGTGCAGAAAAGGTGTTGTGTGTAATGGGTGGTTGTACACTATAACACCCTGGTTGGTGGCTACTGTAGAAACAAGAGAACAAGCATTAACGACTGACACCAGAAGCTCATTAATAAGGTCAACCTGAGCATCAATATGTTTATGTGACCTTTTGTATTTTTTAAGGGTTTGTGATCACTGGCAGAGCATAGCAAAGTCATGTGAGTGGCAGCATAAACAGATTAAAAGACCAAGTTATGAGATGAAGTGTTTGTGTGGCTTTGACCATCATGTACTGGCCCAGACCTTTAGTTTCTGTGTCTTGGGACTCATATTCTTGTATGGTGGGGGGGGGGGAGGTCTTCTCTTCAGACCAAACTATCTACACAGAATGTTGATCTGGGTGTTGGTCTTTAGAAAATTTAGCTGTTAGTGTATTTATACTCATTGGTCTCTTGTTTATCATCAAAGGCCACATCGTTTGGTTCGTGGACGTATGAAATGTGGTGTTCATATTAGGGTATCACACTCGTAAAGGTCCCGAGGCTATTGTGTGCTGAGAGAAATTATAAACTTGATGAGTGAGATTGTGTTGACATCCCTTCTGATCGTTTAGTTGTAAGAAAGCTCTCTGGGTTCATAACTTGGAGCCAGGACACAGGGTAGGTCATAAAAAGGGATTAAATTTGATCGGTTTATTCAAGGTCATGTGTGACGACGTTGCACCGAAGGGAACAATATGGTGATGTGAGTTGCATTTATTTGTTTTGGAGATGTGAGGAGGTGGAGGGCGAGGCGTCGTGTGTGGGTTGGCAGATGATGTGAGTGGCTGAGCGGGTGGAACAGTGGCCGGAGTCTTCGTCGTGGTAGGACATAAAGCCTTTGGTGTCAGCGAGTCATCTGGTTATTTTATGTTCCTGAAAACGGCCATGTCTCGTCAACGTGTTCGGGAGGTTAAAACACGAATTTATAGACCAGTTCCCGGGAGCTCAATGACTCTGTACGTCGACCTTTTTTCCTCGTTAAGAGAAATGAAGGAGTCTCGGTGCACTTTGGAAATCATTTTGAGCAGCATCGTCGTGTCGCAGCTAAAGTGATCTAGTTGGGTGAGTTGTCACATCATCAGCCAGGGGGAAGATTTGAAGTAGACTTAAGAAATTCACAGTTGAGGATGACAGGGAAGGTAAATTTGGACAGCAGTTTCTTTGTTGTCTTAATCGTATGGAAAATATAACCAGAGAGAGGGACACGAGCGGTTACAACACTGATACCAAAAGAGGAAAGATAACGTCAACACAGTGAGGTCATGGTAGACGAAGATGTTAAGCGAACCACTGTAGTGTTAACAATCTCAAATGGTAGACACAGAACCATAGGAGAGAGAAATAAAGGCTAAAGGAACCAAGAGATGCTAACAGGGTCAAAACCACGGTGTTGAAACTCCCAGGAACGCCGGGAAGAGTTGGCTAGGTCAGGTGACAAGAGGGAGTCAGTTGCCGCACCATAACTCAGGGGGTAGTAATGGTCCGTGCACGATAAGGCCAACCTGACAAGCTGGCAGATAAGGCTAAGGGAAATATGCTTGAGGCACGGCGACATGTTGAGCGCCCTCCAGGTATTTACATCTGAGAGACAGAGAAGTGAGAGAAAGAGAGAGAGAGAGGGGGGGAGGGAGGGAGGGAGGGAGGGAGGGAATACAGATTTCGAAGGCATTAAAACACGCCACAGCACTTAAGAGATGATGGGTCCTGCATGTATTGACAGCAGCATTAAGTGCCATTAAACATTCTTGAACCTGCGTAAGAGAGATAATGATGGTGTCAGAGAGGGTCGCCACTCAAAGCTTCATTACGTGCCACAATTACTGCCTTAAAGATGAATTTCCTTAACTCCACCACCAGGGATGACTGTATCCCATGTATTCCATCACTGTGACTGTATTAATTATGGTACAGTTTATTTAGCCCCCCAGAAAACTTACACAATAACCAACAACAACAAAACAACAACAATACTGACATGGTTGAGCCTTTAGAGTGCTGGAATTTTTCGTGATTGAATGACCCCGTCCACTACCCCACACGACATCTATAGGCTCCTGCAATGAAAAACAATAACAGTGATTTTACAATTTACTGCACTTGGGAAACCCTACCCCCTACCTCTCTACCACCCCCTACCTCTCTACTATCACCCCCTACCTCTCTACCACCCCCTACCTCTCTACTATCACCCCCTACCTCTCTACCACCCCCTACCTCTCTACCACCTACCTCTCTACCACCCCTACCTCTCTACCACCCCCTCTACCACCCCTACCTCTCTACTATCACCCCCTCTCTACCCCCCTCTCTACCACCCCTACCTCTCTACTATCACCCCTCACCCCCCTCATACTCCCAAACAATACCACCTCCCCCTCCACGACCCCCTCATCACATCAGAACCAAGAAGATTACAAAACACAGGTTGACTCAGGACACAGATTAGCGCCTCGGTGTCGGTAGCACAACACGGAGGTAAATGAAGGTCGTAGTAGCGTCTTATAGTGAGTGTTTAGGGCGTTATCCCGGGCCCAGGTCTCCACGATATCAGCGGCGGAGGGAAAAACTGTGACGGATGGTGGGAGGAGAGGAAGCGGCTTATACGTGTCACAGCAACAACTCGTCACCACTACCACCAACACTAACACCATTACCACCACCATCAACAATAACACCGCCACCACACGGGGAGTAGTGGGGCGTTTGAGTCACCAGGAGTTGAGTCACCAAGGGTTGAGTCACCAAGGGTTGAGTCACGAGAGTGGAGTTAATAGTATTTTAGTCATCGGTGATCTCAGCATCAAAGGTAGAAGATATATATCCACTTGATCTCTTCACTCGGGCGAATCTCACTAATACACCTTAACGTCTGATCACCTGAAGATTAACCCATAGATTATTTCACCTGATGATTAAACACCCCTAACACTAACCTATTCAAGCACTAACCTAATCTTAACTAATCTAACCTAACCTACCTAAGCACCAACCTAACCTAACCTTAACTTCCTCTTCATGAACTCTGGCTGCCCTTCTGGTGCCCGAGGACCCAGATTCGTCACACACACACACACACACACACACACACACACACACTCGTACAACATTCTTTACACATCCAGTTATGGTAGAATCTCAACACTATTTCTATACTATTTTGGTGGCCGTCAGATGCGTTCTCGTGTCACCAATTAAGGGTTAATATTTAGCCTGGGAACCTTGAAGACTCTTGGATATGTCCCTCAACAAGTTATGGAAAAACCTGATTGTAAAATAGTCAGATGTCAAACTGTGCCTTATGCGTCGTCCCTGAAGATGGGGGGTGGAAAAAAAAGACATTAATAAACTTCAAGGGTGTAGGATTACTTTTTAAGATATTATATACCAGTGATCCAAGCAGTGCGACACCTTGATAAAATACTGCCCGTACCTGTTGAGTGAAGGGCAGCTTGTTTGAAAACTGTCACCGTCACCAGAAGGCGGTAGTGACCCTCATGATTGACCATCCCGACATGCACCGCGAACAAAGCAACAAAACAACTGACTGACGAATCACCTCTACCAAGTAATACCTGATGATGTCTTGACGTAATGAAATAATGATAAATTAATACACTGATGAGTAAAACAAATAAATATAATAAATGAATTACTAGTTAAATGAATAGATGAAGAAATATAACTACTACACTCATAATTACATATAAAGATATGCATAAATAGATATCGGACTTGCATTAGTGCCAGCCAATCGCCCGTCTGGTAGCGCATGTTAAATAATATACATTACAGTATACAAAAAATATACCCCTGAAAAAATACTGTCTTCGTATGAGTGTATAAATGTTGATTGAAATTACCTGAAGATTAGGCACCCTAGCTTATATCACCTCATATTTAACCATCTTAACGCTAACCTAACCTAAGCATGAGGTGAAATAAGCCGAGGTGTCTTAATCTTCAGGTGATCCTTTGGCTAGGTGTATACAGGAGGTGTTAATTGTGTGTATGGCTAAACATCACGAGTGTCACTTGTACCTGAACACACACACCTGAGTTGGTAGGTCCTGACAAGCCTCCCTAGCCCAGGTAAAATTGTGTGCACTATTAAGGAGACTTTAAATGTTTACTATTGGCATAACAGGTGATATTGGCTCCCATGGACACACTATTAATTTCTACTGTATACACACACATATACACACACACACATACATACACACACACACACGCACACATACCACGTCACATCTTTATACAGCATCATGAAGCTTATCACAGACACAACCTAAACATTATACTTTACCTGAGATACTGAACTAGTGACTCAGTACCACACAGCTCATAAATATCTTCAACATCATCTTTATGGCTGAAGTACTGAAGTCAAGATATACCACCACCAAAGTTAGGTATAATATCTTCCCTATACATCTTACCCACTGCTGAAAAACTGGGACCAGAATTCTTAAGACGCCATAAATTAAATTTCCATCGTAACAGCATAAGAACGAATTTAACTAACAGAGTTGAGGAAAAGATAATAGAATCCAAAATGATATCAGAGTTATAATGGAAACTCGACCTTCACTAAACACGCATACATTTACTGACAGTCAGGAAGAAGAACTGACGGGGGGGTGTATATTGAAGGTGTGGGAAGTATCGTACCATCTCTCCTGACGCCCTGACACTACCTACACCTGGGAGATGATAACAAGCAGACGACGAGACATAAACTCCCACCATCCAGCACCTTGACTCTATCTCCCCAGGCTCGAGGGAGACGGGGAGAAAAAAAATACACGTATCAGCGTGATCTATATTTAAACACCCTGGGTCCTTCCTTCTCCCCTCCTCCCCCCCCCTCCCGACCTCTCTCTCCCCTCCCCACCTCTCCTTCATCTCCCTGCCCCTACCTCTCTTTCCCTTCTCTACCTCTCATTCTCTCCTCCTATCCCCCTTCTCTGTCTCCCCTATCCCCCTCTCTCTCCCCCTCTCGCTCTCTCTCTCCCTATCCCCTCTCTCTCTCTCCTATCCCCCTCTCTCTCTCTCTCCCCTCTCTCTCTCCCCCCTCTCTCTCTCTCCTCTCCTCTCTCTCTCTCTCTCCTCTCTCTCTCTACCTCTCTCCTCTCTCTCTCTCTCTCCCTCTCCCTCTCCCTCTCTCTCCCTCTCCTTCTACCTCCCCAGGCGGCATATACGTTCATAAATCTACGCCAGTGATATGTATGCAAACAGGCTGGTTGGTGACGTGGGTAATCCGCTTGTGAGTTATGGATCAAATTTTAACTCTTGCTTGGTCTCAACCCAATTTAGGATAAGTTAGCATCTCCCGCCATCTCTTCCTTCTATAATTCTCAAAGCTTCGGATTCATTTTAAGTTTGTGTTTTCAATGAATGGTTCGTAGTCTTAAATTTTCTAATCAATCCTTAGTGGTTCGTAGTCTCAAAGGTTCGAATTAATCCTTAGTGGTTCGCAGTTTCAAAGGTTCGAATTAATCCTTAGTGGTTCGTAGTCTCAAAGGTTCGAATTAATCCTTAGTGGTTCGTAGTCTCAAAGGTTCGAATTAATCCTTAGTGGTTCGTAGTCTCAAAAGTTCGGTTCCTTAGTGGTTCATAGTCTCAAAGTTCGAATTAATCATTAGTGGTTCGTAGTCTCAAAGGTTCAAATCAATTATTATCAGTGGTTCGAATTTACAAAAGCTTCTCATGTTCATTTTCCTTCTCATCTAACTACTTCAATCATTTCATGGCTTAAAGATGGTGGCCAAAATAAGGTATCCAAGTTATACTGAAACTCAACCATAACTAAATGCCTCATCACGTCACGTCTTGTTGGCGTTAAGTTGGTTAATCTGAAATAAGCTGGAGTTAATCTTTAGGTTAGGTTAGGGTTAGAGTGGTTAAGCTTAAGGTGAAATAAGCTGGGGTTAATCTTTAGGTTAGGTTAGGGTTAGAGTGGTTAAGCTTAAGGTGAAATAAGCTGGGGTTAATCTTTAGGTTAGATTAGGGTTAGAGTGGTTAAGCTTAAAGTTAAATAAGCTTGGGGTTAATCTTAAGGTGATCTTATTAATCGCATGAGTCTCTGTGACGTGACCAGGGCTACGAGTTCCTATTTCCGGAGCTTCTGAAGCGGCGGCGATCACTGATACACGTCTTGCTGCTGGACCTCTGGCGGGTAACTTGTTTATATTGGAGGTGTGGGAGAGGACGAAGGGAGAGGGGAGGGGGAGAGAGGGAGGAAACAGGAGAGGACGAAGAGAGGGGGAGAGATCAGGGGTGGAGAGGAAGGTAAGAGGGATAAGGAGGAAGGGGAGGAGGAGGGGGGATGATAGAGAGAAAGGCACCGAGAGGGAGAGGAAGAATGGAGGGAGGGATAAGGGAAGGAAGGAGGAGAGAAGATGAGCAGCAGGAAGAGGGAAGGAGGGAAAATGAAGAAGAGGGAGGAAGAAAGGAGAGGAAAAGAAAGAGAAAATGAAAATAGGAGAGGAGGAAGAAGGAGAAGGAAAGGGGCAGACGGACAGTTAAATTGGACAGTCTCCAGAGCTGTCATCCTCCCCCTCCGTCTCTCCATGTAATCCTCTTTATCCTCCCTCCCACTACCTCTCCTTCTCCCCCCTACCCTCAAATACCTCTCACCCCACTCTATTTCTCCTTCCATCTCCTCTCATCTCTCCTCTTCTCCCCCTTCGTTCAACAACACCTATAGCCTCCCCCAATGTCAGTTCTCTTTCTTCTCTCCCCGTTCAACCACCCCCTCATTTCACCAACCACCCTCTCTCTCACCCCTTCCTCTCCCCAGTCACCCTCTCCTCAGTCACCCTCTCCTATCTCGCCCCTTCCTCTCCCCAGTCACCCTCTCCCTCACCCCTTCCTCTCCTCTCTCACCCCTCCTCTCCCCAGTCACCCTCTCCCTCACCCCTTCCTCTCCTCTCTCACCCCTCCTCTCCCCAGTCACCCTCTCCCTCACCCCTTCCTCTCCCCATAATGTTCTCGTCACCCCAGTCGTCGTGTTTGTTTACATAAGTTTATTAGCGTTTGGGGAGCAACAATTTGGTTCTTAATCAGAAATTCTCAAGTGGAGGGAAGTAAGTTGTCATAAAAGAGATCATTACCACAACCTAACCTAACTCACAAACCTAACCTCTCTTAGCCATAAGGTAAGTTAAATTAGCATAGGTTTAATGAGGTTACATCAAGTTAGGGTAACTTTAAGTCAGATTAGGATGACCTGGGTTAGATTAGGGTTAGTTAGGTTAGATTAGGCTCAGTTTGGTTAGTTCAGTCGGTCAGTCAACCTTGAAGTGAATTAATGTGTCAAAAGAAGGTTTAGACGCCCTTATCTGTCATTAACTTTTTCCTTTAAGTAGTGTTAAGGAAACGTTTGTAGGAAAGGCATACTCTCATCTACCCGTTTACGATCTGTCCCACCGAAAGTACCATTTTGTCACAATGCCGTGAAAGTAATAAGAATAAAATTTATTCATCTCATTAAATGGAGAAAATATCCTTTCAATCGAACTCAATGGCTTAAATAAATGGCTGGGATGTTGCCAAGGATGTCTACCTAGAGCGATATTCTGATTAACACGCGGCGGATATTTTAGGCATGTTTTCCTTCATAGTACTGCCAAGATAAACATTTACTTCTCTATACCTAAACTGTGTTACCTGCTATCCTCTTTTACCTCCTCCTGCATGTTGTGATGACTGAGGTTGACGGTGTTAGTCGGCCAGACGGGAGTATATGTCGAGGAAGGTGTTGGCAACTATCGTATTATTTACATTATATTGGTTAAGAACATTGTAATAAACTTTAAACACCAAATGACGCATAAAGAATTTGAGAGAGTGATTATGGTGTGTTTTGTGTATGTTATAAATAATAAACAAGTAGTGGTACGTTCGTGTGAAATAGGGTTGCGTTGCGTACCATAATTATGGTATTTGTACCATAATTAGGTGTCTGTGTACCATGTACTATACACCGTGTACCACGTACCATAATTATGATCAGATAGGGACTCGATTGTATTTCCATACCCTTGAGGAGAGAAAGCCCGCGACAATGGGTCCTGTAGGAATGCGGTGAGGTTAGGAGAGGTGAGGGGTGACAAGGGCCGAGACCCAGGGAGGCTGGAGCCAGGGACTAACTTGGAGGTTAAGGGTGAGATGAGGTGTCATGACCGTGTATATAAGAAGCAAGTTGCAGTGATGGATGTACCAGTATCTCTCTCTCTCTCTCTCTGTTTGAGTTTAACTTATGTTACCTTTATTTATTTATGGACACAGACGTGGACGATGAGTGAACGCAGTGAGACCGACCCCCTGAGTCCGAAGAAGAGGAAGTTGTGTAACTTGTGTGGAATTGAAAAGGGAAACAAACATCGCGCTCAGCATTACAGGAAGGAGTGGGAATCTAACCCACAGTTGGCAAGGTGGATTCAGGAGGACAAGACTACCAGCTTAAAAGCCAAGTGCAGAATCTGCAATACAATATTAGTATTACAGCTGATATTGGTGTGTTTAAAAACCATGGAAAATCTACAAGTCATATCAGAAAAATGCAAGGAACTGTTGTAAACCAGCTGACAATAAAACAAAATTGTAAGACAGAGGTAAACCAGATTGGTATCGTGGGAGCACCATAAAACAACAGTTGAGAGAGTAAGCGAATGACAGCTACTCGTGGTAGTGTCTGTGTTGAGCTTGGCCTCCCTGTATTATAGTGCGAAAATGTAGATAAGGATACCTGTTAAGGTCTGATTGTGGTAATAACATCTCTGGCGGCGCAACAGCTTATAGTTGACAGGTTATATGCCTGTTTACACCATTCCCTTATAAAATCCGAAGGACGGGCCGTCCTACGTTTGTTACTAGACGGGACCCGAACCCAGGACAGATGATGATACCTGTTAACGCTGTACCAGTCCCATCAACCCTCTTGTGAGGATCCATGGGTCGGTATGTGAAAGTGCATCTTTACAGTTAAAGGGGTGTGGACAGTTTGCTATTTAGGATACATGTTTTTTTATTTTAACGGCGAGTGATTGAAAAATCTTTGATTCACGTTTAGTTGAGCATCACACGTCATTTTTAATTTATCGCTTTTATGTAAGTTGTCCCATTTTTTTTATAATAAATGATTAAATAATATATAATGTACATTAAATGATAACGTCTCACATATAGTTAGCAAATATCTATCAACTCGATATTTTATTTTTAATTTTGTCTTGTCGCGATTATGATATAAATAAATAGAAGATTTTAATTTATAATACGGACTCGTGTGTGTAGCAGCTGATACTTCCTAGTATCAATATGATTGTTGGTTCCACGGGATTGGTTGTGCAAAAAATATAATATACAATAATATAGCCGATACAGAAAAGTTAAAACCTTTTATCCATCTAATTTGTGGTTAATTTTATTATTTATTTATTTTAACCTTGAACGTTCTCTTTTATAAGACTGAATTTAGAATATTGGAGGTATCTTGATAACGTAACCTGTAGTTAATTCCGGAACTTTAAAAGCCGCATATCAGAGTTGCCAACTTAGCGACTTTGTAGCTAGATCTAGAGCTTTAAGTTTTGTTCTAGCGACGTTTTAGAGCGATTGTGACTTGTCGCAAATCTAAAGATATCCACAGAAATCTAGCGACTTTCTGGATACTTTTGGACTGTCCATGAAAACTCAGTTTTCCTAATTTCGAGCCATAATATATAGCAACGGGGTTACAGGGACAATAAATAATAAGAAAAGTTGAATACATTTGAAGGGGTCGTGGTACAGGAGGAGGGACACGTCTATTTCCTGATCACTTGATGTCAGCCCGTCCATGGCTAATGTTGCCGTGTTGTCATTTATTTTTCTATTACCTTCGCCTTTGTAGCACCTGGGTAACTTACCTTTTTGTCAGATATGCAATATGAATTTCATTAATACGCTAAATTTTAAAGAATATTAGCAAAACATCTTATAGAATTAATTCTATCAAGCCTGCGTGGTTCCAAACTTCTCTGGCGCGTCCACCATGGGTGACCCATAGACTCCATACAGTTGCCCCGCCACTGTTCACCCGCTGTGCCAAAAACCATCAAGGAAAGTTTCCGCTTGTTTGCATGCTGTTTATTAATTTGAACCCTTCATAGTCCCAATAGAAAATGGGTAAGCCACAGTATTTGCAGCGATTTAGGAAGGAATGGCTCAGAGATGACAGATACAAAAATTGGCTTCTGGAGGTGCCAGGAGATAATAAAAAAGGATTTTGTAAATTTTGCAAGTGTACTTTGTCTGCTAAGTTGTACGACATTGAAAAACACAAAAACACAAAAAAAAACACAAGAAAGCAGAAGAGCCGTTTAGTGCAGAAAGACAGACAATTTTACCATTCAAGAAACTTAGGAATAATAGCTAGCGACTTTCAATGGAAGATTTAGCGACATTTAGCTACTTTTAGGTACCAGCCTAGCGACATTTGAAAACCCGAGTTGGCAACACTGGCCGCACTGTGCCCATGACTCGTGGGTGTATGATGTATCAATGTTGAGAAATATTGCATCATACTCACGGCTGTTGCCTCATATTGCTACACTGACACTGGACTATGCCAATGTCATAACTAGGGCTGGTATTAGGAGTGTCAGTATCTACAATAACGGTGTACCAGGAGCGAGTGTCTGGCAGCAGCACCTCACACCTCATGTTGGGGTGACCAGCCGCTGTAGGGTTGTCACACGCCACCATAGTTATTATAAGTCCAAAAACAAGATATACAATATTTTGAAGACTATGCCGAAAAAGGTAATTATTTCCAACTGTTTGCAGAAGAATATATTTTATTAGTGCAGATGCAAGTAGATAAAATGTAACGGGGTACATGGGGCATTAGTACACCGTTACCACCAGGACAAGTTTATGGGTTTGTTTAATTTTTTCACAATACTGTATGTTCTTATCATTATAATAAGTATTTAAGGTAAAGTTTTACTTAAGGACATGAGTCCCAAGTGGTTGACCAACATATTTTTCCAGTGTATTTTTGGTATTATTTTACTTTAGGACATAGCGCAATCAAAAGTTATAAACTACCGAGACATTTAGATCTCGCTTTTCTGATCATTTTGAACTCTGGCGGTAATGGACAATAGCGACACAGTTGAATTTAATTGATTTTCCGTAGTTTTCAGTCTTTGCGAGGTGGTGTTATTGGCGCATCATGCATGTGCAATACAGTATTGACTGACGTCATCCAGTCGTAACCAATGATGTATCGATATCTCGCAAATTTTTTTCAACCAATCACATTTAATTTTTTTCAAAGGAAGCAGCCTGGGTAATTTCATTGACCAGTCTCAATGGTCGTGGTGGAGGTTGGTTGTCATTCGGGCTCCTACAATTATTTTAAATTTATTGCTGAGTTTTACGAGAAAGATGATCATTCTATCCAGTTCTTACATATTCCCCGGTCCTTCCACTTCTAACTAAGGTATTGTACTTTTGGACATGGCAAGCCCCAAAGTTTTTAACTACTGAAACTTTTAGGTTAGTTTAAGCTAGGCCTACCGGGGGTCCAGGGGCAGAGCACCCGGCTTGGGGTTAGGTTAGGTTTTGTTTGGTTAGATGATTCGTTTTCTCCCCCGCCCAAAAACTCCGATTTCCGAGGCTCTCTCCCATTATTGTTGGGGGGTTGGGGTGAGGCAAAAATGATCAATTTCCGCCATAAATGAAGGTCAGATTCGTTTAAAACACACCAAAATACCCTGGAAAAACAAAATGGTCAACCCCTAGCGACTCATGGCCTATAGTAAAAATTAACTGTATATTGGTGTGTTTTAAGCGAATCTGACCTTCATTTATGGCGGAAATTGATCATTTTTGCCTCACCCCAACCCCCCAACAATAATGGGGGAGAGCCTCGGAAATCGGAGTTTTTGGGTGGAGGAGAAAACAAAAACGAGTCCTCTAACCTAACAACTTAGCATAACGTAACCTTACCCAATCCCTAGCCGGGGGCTCTGTCGCCAGACCCCCGGTAGGCCTAGCTTAAACTAACCTATCCTATCCAAATGTAGCCCCCCGGACCCCCCCGGTCAGTAATATTCATTTCCGACTAGTGTAAATGGGGTTCAAAACACTCAGAATAAGATCTAAATGTTTCAGTAGTTTAAAACTTTTGGGGCGCGCCATGTTCGGGCACTCAACAGACGTAGGGTGAACACTGTGATTACGTAGGTATTGGATAGCATGATCATCTTTCTCGTATAACTCGGCAATAAACTTAAAATAATTGTAGGAGCACCCAACCTTGACCACGGCCATTGTCAGACAGGTCATGACTCAACATTGTGCATGCGTGATGTAAACACACTCATTATTAACTCGGTTTCAAGCAGATGACATCTCTTCACAGAGACGAAGACTGAAAAGTACGTAAAATCAATTAAATTCAATTGTCGCTATTTTTCATTTCCCAATTGTCTAAATGGGTTTCAAAATGCTCAGAATAGGGAGATCTAAATGTTTCAGTAGTTTATAACTTTGGGGCGCGCTATGTCCGAAAGTAAAATAAAACTATAGTATTTAAAAAGAGACGACATTTACTAGAACCTAATAGAACTTGACCTAACCAACCAAAGAACTTGATATTATTGCAGTTTCAGCCCCAACTTGTTTAGATAAATTTCATTGGGGGGGGGGGGCGGAGGTGATAACTCAATAACCACTCCTTTGCAACAGAAATGAAGGTCAAATTCGTATGAATCACACCAAATACCATGGAAAAATATAAATTTTTGGTCGAACAGTAGTTGGGGCTGAAAATGCAAATATACCAAGACACTTACATAACCAACCAAAGAAACCTATATCCTTTTTGTTATGAATAAAATGGATCTAAATACATCACAAAACCTATTCTCAACAATTTCAACTTCCAACTCGCTGTTGAAATCCAACCCAACCCAGCCATACATAACTTAACTTTATTTTAATAATCCTAGAATAACCAAATACAAAAATCTTGCAGCAGCCATGAAACAAATATTAACCGAAAATACTTATTTTTATATTTGGTAGCAATGAAACAACTGTTTAAGCGTCATGGTGTAAATTTATTTTTATTTTTTTGTGGGAGGGAGAGTACGCTCGGACTGAGTGGGTAAAAAAAAAACTAAGAAAGAAACTTATACGTAATTAAAATTAAAAGTTGTCATCTCTTTTAAAATGCTTATTACTGTATAATGATGAGAACATTTGTGGAAAACATGAACGAAATCAAACTTTTGTTTGTTAATATGATCATGAGACAAATTATTTATTTTATATTTTTGGGGAAATTAAAATTTTTATAAACTTTGTGAATCAGCCTGTTAATTATAAAGCATATTTTAACATGGTTTTTATTAACAGGTAGATGTTAAAGGACTACAGGAGATCCGTCTCGCACGTAGACAGAAGGTGCGGAAATATCCGCCTTCAACTGTGTATCTACAAGTGCTTGGGTCTGGAGCTCCAGGTAGTCCGAGGTCTTTGTATGTCTTCACAGAACAGGCCAGGTAGAGTATTAACGGGTGTACAGTATTTAATGTTAATTGTAAGTCTTGAACAATGGCTGATGTAACTGTCTCTTTGTTAGTTTTGAGGATTGTTTGAAAAAGATATACAGTACAGGTAGTTATGCTATGATACTTGAACTTCTCTCTCTAATCTGAAAATACGTTACGGGTATTTTCATGGCCGAAAAAATTGCGAACTCAGGGATTTTGTTCAAAATCTCAGTGAAGGTGCTCCTGAGCACGCTGATTCCGAATCAATGGTCGACAATTCGACTGAGGAAATTAGTGTTCGTAGGTATGCTTGGAATATTTTAGTCACTTTTTTTCTCAACTAATTACTGTAATTGCTAACTAATAATAATAATAATAATAATTAACGGTTTATTGAAAGAGCTTGGCAGCCAGAAGGCTGAAAATATACAGTTACATATTTGGGGAATGGGTTTCGAATTACAAATAATATACAAGTAACATAAGTGACACAAATAAGATATATAATAACTAGATGGGGAAAAGCTCAAACTACAGTTCATTTCAACATAGTGACAGTGCAAGGAGTAGTGTTTACTGGGAGTGAATACACTGGTTTATTACAAGTTATTGATAATTTTTACAATGGTTGGGACTGGGCTGTTCTTATAGCGATCAGTTCGTGCATGTATGGGCTGGATGCGGTTGTGGTGTCGAACAGCAATTCTCGGACTAGGGATCTCAGGTGGTAGTAGGAGCCGGTGTCGAGGATGGTGTAGAAGCTTCTTACCAAATTTGCAGATGAGGTCGTGGTGATGGTCAGTGAGAGTCGAAAGGGTCAGTGTGTTGAGCGCTTCTTGATATGTGGAGTAGGAAGGGGAGTGTTTTTGTGTTCTTCAGGACATACTGAATTAGTTATCACATATTTGACATCAAACAACATTTTGGGGGAAAGTGAAAACTAATGTGTTGTTATAATATAGTTTATATCTTCAAGAAAATGTATACTGTATAAAGTTGATTTCAAACTGACGGGCACCGTGTAATTGACCTTTTAAATATTCTAAATAGCTTTAATTTTTTCAAAGGTCATTAATTAACACTAATCTGTAATCAACGTGTAAAGTAGTGCCTTTATATGAAATTTTAACAAAACCTATGGTATGACCCCAAATACCAAAAACACAAGGTATAGGTCAGATTACTAAATTGACCTCTAAAATTATCTTTAACTGTACACTGTAACATAAAACTTAAAATTGTAGGCATATAAACAACAATAACAAAAACATAAACAGCAATAATGAAAGCATAAAAAAGAGCAAAAATTAGTTGTAGTCTCTGAGATGCTGCCTGCCTGGTCTCAATGCTCATCTTAGCAATACAGCCCAGCTGGGACGCTGCCTCTACCCTCTCATAAAAATTTATATCTTGTGATATTTTTTTCTATGTTTTCTGTAATGATTGTGTTTGTGTGTAACTGTATACACATAATTATCTACCCAAAATTATAAATTGGAAAAATAATAATATAATATAGTTCAATTGTGGGAAAAATTTGATAATTTCCCTGCTTGGTTCAGAAACTACTTGGTGCTCATTTTGAATACAGTAGTTTGTTCCAGATCATAGCTTGTTTTTGGAGCATTCCAGATACTGGGACACTAGATAAATGGTTCCATACTTGTATTTTGTTCCCAAATTTGGCTGAAATATTTCTGGAAAGTCTTTGGGAATGACTGGGGAGAGCTGATTATTAAAGGTGTGAAGAGACAAATTTTTAGATTAAGTAAATTTTCTTTTGTTTTCTTTATAGGTACCTATTCAATTGTGGTGAAGGTTCACAGAGGCTGGCCTATGAGCACAAAGTAAAATTGGGTATGATGGAGCATATCTTGATCACTCATAAGTCTTGGGAGAATGTTGGTGGCCTGCCTGGTGTTCTACTAACCCTACAGGACACAGGAGTACCAGAGATATGCCTTCATGGTCCTCCAGGAATTGTGAGTACTGTATTATATCAACTGTTACTAATTTAATTTTTGTTATGGAATTGGTTTAAAAAACAAAACAGAAAACCTACTAAGCTATTGGCTTATAGGAAGATACTTTAATGTATTCAATTTCCTTAGGACTCCCTCTATTACGACACCCGGCACTTCATGCGATTTAGAGATCTCAACATTGTGTATAAACATTATGAAGACAGAAATGGCATCTTTGGGGAAGGGAATGACCCACTCATCATCCAGAGTGTTCCTCTTTGGGCAAAACCAGAAGACTCTGAAGGTGCTAATAATTCTGAGGAGGTGGATGCTGCTGAAGGAGCTCCAGAGGAAGGTACGCTATGTATTTTTGTTGCTCACAAGAAATAATCTAAATGTTGTATAAAAAATATGAACTACATTCTGCTTCACAGTCATTCTTTTGACAATATTTGAAGCTGATAGAGATTTTCCTGTAATGCTTCACAGTCCATTTAGATTTTTAATTTCCCCCAAAACTTATTATCTGAAACATTTGTAATCAAGAATAAATTGTATCTGGTATGTCATCCATGTAACAAACGAACAGTACAATGTTTGTTATATGCACATTATGATTTTGTCATTAATCACCATGCCTTGTCTCCAGTCCATGCTGGGACATTCACTAGTATTTCATATTCTTCCAATTTAATTTTATTACTTACGTAAGTTATACTGTCAAATGTCTTGTCAAAGTCAAGGTACTGTACAGTATATACTGTATTGTCATTGCAAGAACTGACTACCTTATTACCAGTGCTTAGAGTTTTTTGTTCATTCATACCTTTTCAGAACAAGATACTAAGGTGTTGTGAGAGCCTCTTACATAGCTCTCTGACATTCTGGAATTCACACTACAGTATTGTGTGAACTTTGAGTTTATATAATTTAGTTGTGGACCGTCCATACCTCAGTGTTGTACCGACTTGTCATCCCTCAAAAAGTTGGTTATATTCATCCTCTCTTGTAAACAGTGATGCCATAATTAATTTAATCCCTCCATTTTGTCTTGGGCTAAGTCCACATAGCTCTCATCTTCTGCTCTCAGTTTTCATACAATTACATATGTTTTTTTATTTTTATTTTGTGAAAGTTTGTGAATTCACCTGGGCCTTGGTTGTGATCTATTTCTGGAACTCTATTTTTGCCTTTCTACAACCTGCTGACTTAGTTTGATTTCTGAACTGAGCCTGGGTAGTTTGAAAATTAAGGATATACAATATTAATATATATTTCAGTAAATGTAATTCACTACTGCTACCTAAATATTACTCTTCTTATGTAAGTAACACAGATATGCCTGATTTGATTAGAGTGGAATAGCTTCATAAACCTGCTGTAAATATCCACTATAAGTAAACGGTTCTTAACAATTTTCAACAGTCGAGGACCTATTTTCTAACGAGAAATCTGGGATGAAGAGACCCAACCGAGGTAATGATTACTATATGAATCCAGCAGTAAAGCGGCAAAGACAAGAAGAGAGCACAAAGTGTAGGAATTTGGCTGTGGCTTATATATGCAGACCCCCACCCAAGGTATGTGTACAAACAGTGTCTTCTCTTCAGCAGTCCTTTTGATATTTTGTATACTATTGTAACTCCTTTTTTCACATCATCTTGCCAATATTTGTAGTTTGTATTCCATTTTATTTTCTAATCTTGCTTACTTCTCCAAGTTACCAAAGTCTGCAATCCTGAAATTGACTGTCCATGGAGAACTGTATTATCTGCATTTAACAGAATCACTAACATCCACTTCATTCCATTTACCTTTAATCTGCTTCTCTCCTCAAGATGCCAGCCATAACTTGTGTCATCATATATTAAAGGCATGGTTCAATTGCCCTGACCTAATACATGATGAATACCTATTGATTAATTTGATTTTATAGGAGTCCATGGTGACTGTGACCAATGACTGCAAATGTCATTAAAGTTTTGGGGGAATGTTAAGATACCAATGAAATACTGTACAGGGTAACATATAAGTCAATTTACCAGGGGGTAGTTAATTTAGTAAATACATTGTTCTTGGGATAGTGACTTCAGTGAGACCCAAGAAATTTATGTGAGAGTGGGATGATTTGGGTTAAGTGGTGGCAGGCAGCCTCTGTACCCTTCTTCCTTCTATGTACAGATGACACATGTGTATTGGTCAAGTTAAAATTTTCTCTCGTGTGAACTCGTCATGTAATGATTGCAGTCTGTATCCTCTACATTCTCCTACATTCCCAGTGAAATTAATGTGTGTTTGAATCACTTGTTTTATTATTATATATTAAACAGAAGGAGTGGAGTGTGGGTGGGAGAAGTGTGGCAGGCAGGAGGGAGGCATGAGGACTAAGGAGGAATGGGGAGTGTAGGGGTGATGAGGAGGCCTAGCCCAGTGCCTGGCGTCCTTCCCTCACATGTAGCCAGGCTTCATGCCAATAGTGGTGACCAGAGATATAGACACAATGACAAGGGAATAAGGAATAAAAGGATATAGAGATGAGTGACTGAGGGAATCCACAATAGTTTATATAGAAGATACTCTAGTTCATAAAAAATTAGGAATAAGTCGCTCTGAGGTTCTTTTGGGGGGAAAGTGTGTAAGTCTTTGTAATCTTACAGGCTGGTGCACTAAGACTGGAGAAGTGTGTAAAGGCAGGTGTACCTGCAGGTCCACTCCTGGGAGAATTAAAAAGAGGTCAAGATGTTACTCTCCCCAATGGTAAAGTTGTTCGAGCAGTAGATGTCACAGCTCCTGATGATCCAGGCCCAGTTTTTATTGGTAAGATATAAATTTATTCTTTTCAGAACTTATTATTAGACAATACAGTCTTCTAAATTTGCAGATATTTGTTAATGTACCAACAGTATATTTAAATATTTTTATTTTCTTTACGTAATACTGTATTTAGTTATAAAATTTTGGCAGGATGGTCTTTACAGAATTTCCTCCAGATGTTTCACTCACTCTACCAGTACATGTGTGCACAATACCAGCCTTTTCTTAAGCACTCGTTTTCTATGGTCTGTCTGCTCATTTGGGTTTTAGTAATCTCCTATATCCACTTCCATCTTCTTCAAACAACTAGGAATTTTAGTAACATTAATTCTATGTACTTATACCATGGTACCTTTCCTTTTGTATTTCCCTGAATAGAAAATTTGGATATTTATTGGTGACAGTATCTTTCTGTCATCTTGTTCTCCTGTCTGTCTATGGATGATCTTTTTTATGGAATTAGGAGGAATGATAAGATTGACTTCAACATCAAGTGAACATAGCTAAACTTAACCTTCAAAAAAGGAAGAAAAAATAGGGTGCTGCCCTTGTTGATGGTTTATGTGTGGATGCATCCACCACTCTTCCCAGGTGTGGATGGGTAGCTAACTTATATGTAGTTGGAAAAATGAAGACAGTTGCTGCTTCGACTCCGACTCCGACTCCTTAACTATTTAACAACTATTTCTACCATCTAATTGGCAATTTGTTATGTTTGTAACCTGCATAGGTAAAAGTAAAAAACTTACCGTGGCTATACTGCTACAGCTTTATTAATAGAATCTGGACGATATTTAAGAACTACAAAAGATGATGAAACGACTTTCCAAAGTTTCAATCTAAAGAAAAATAAATTTATTAAGAATTCAAGATATTAACCAAGAAAACACCATTTACATGTATATCTAAAAGTTAGATCTCAACTATGAATTTTGTTTAAGCTCATAATCTGATGTGGATCTAAATGATGATCCTACAATTCCTTTTTTAAAGTAAGTTATATATTTATGTACATTAAAAAGAAATGAATACCTTATTAAGGAAAATGGATAAACCTTACATGATTAAGTTATTAAATTAAGTTGCGTAATCTCTTAAAAACGGAGTTGTAGCTAATTGTTTTGTGGCTGAGAGCCTCTGTGCAGTTTTCAGAAACAAATTTGATATAATTCAAAATTTCAAATGGTAAAGAAAGAGACTACTCGTCCAAGAATTATAGTGCTATACTACATACTCTTCCACAATAAATTCATAATAATGCTTATAAAATGGAAATAAATTCTTTTAACAATTTAAGAAAATTAGTGGGATCAGTGGAATCACTGCAATGAATATGCCTGAGTTCATATATTTGTTCTTAGGAACAGAATAGCTTCAGTCGAATTCGAGGTCTGGACAATTTTAC